>NC_056732.1:232518426-232640926 GCF_019279795.1 Protopterus annectens | reverse complement strand
ACAAAGATATTATACATTATTTTAAACACTTAGAAAATTGATTATTTTCTTACAGTTGTAAGCCTGATTTTATATTTCTAGGTCTACCTCCCTGATACCTTAAACAGAATGAGGTGTATACCAAAAATAGATGAATGAGTGACTAAACGAATTAACGAATAATTGCTAAGAGCTGACAGGTATTTAAAACACCTTAAGCTATGTAAATGTTATACCGACAGTATTAGATTAGATGACCAAGATAATGTAAACCTATGAAAGATACAGCTAAAAATATCCATTTTCACACATTGTGGAAAATGTTGCCATACCACATGCTGTACAGCACATATTTTAATCAAGACATTCTGCAAGATAATGATGTCCCCTTTTTAGAAATGCAGACGTACACACACACACACACACACACACACACACACACACACACACACACACACACACACACACACACACACACACACACACAAAATCATGGAGTTCAAAATTCTTGAAGGTCAGTAGGTTATAAGCTTGAGAAAACTACAAATCAATAACAAGCTTCCCACTCATAAAGGGCTTCTGGATTATACTGTTACTCTTTCTTCTCTTTCAGGATAAATATGTGTTACAATCTATTGTAATTGGGAAAGGTTTCATTTAAACCACTTGTGTTTCAAGTATCCATAAAATAACTTTGGGGGATATGAATAGGAAATAGTAATTTAAGTTGTGTTATTATATCAGCTACACAGACTACTCAGTGGAATAGGACCAGAAGATCATAAAATTTACAAGGCAATTGAGCCTTAAGGCCATTTCTGCCTTGCCTCACTTTCATGAAAGGCCAATATACTCATACCGGGGGGAATTTATGAACATCAATCCAGTTTTCCAGCTCCTTTTTAAAGGCAGTCAGTGTGCACCACTGCTGAACTTGAAGAGGGAGGTTGTTCTAGAGAAGTGGTAGGTGCTGAGTGACAAATCTCTACCTCCTCTTAATCTTCTTTATTTGTTGGAACAGATTTAGTTCTCTGGCTCTAGTGTCAGTTGGACTGTCTAATTTATTAAGGAATAGGAGTTGTTGGACTGCTGGACCCCTTATAATTCTAAAAGCAAGACATAGGTCTCCAATATGTTGTCTATCTGGAACTCACTATAGGGATAAAGCCTCCAGGCTTTCCTTGTAGTCCAGATCTTTTAGGCCCTTGATCTTTTTAGTTACATATGTTTGTAGAAGTTCTAAAAGGTCTTTCCAGTTGCTAAATATAATTACTAATGTACATTATAAAGGGGGAATTGTAGTCAGTGATGGTTCTAATCAAAGTGGAGCACAAGAGGTACAAACTTCTTTTCATATGGAAGAAAAGCCTTTGCTATGGGCTGTGCAAGGTAAAAGGATTTTCTAACCACTATCGCAATGCAATGGTCAAAAGGGAGCTGCTCAGCCATGTGGCCATATCTCTCATGACCATTTCATTTGAAGTCTTGTTATCTTTGCTATAAGCTGGCGCTAGGGGGTGCTTACCAAATGTTACAATGTTACACCTTTTGTCTTTTAGCATGCGCCCTTTTCAGTACACCAGCTACTGACAAAAGTAAGCTCATACTGGATTGCATGTATGCCAGAGAGGGACTTTAGGATGACTCCCAGCTGACAATCATATACAGACTTTGTTAACCAAACATCCACATTTAATACGTGGAGATCTGATAAATAAATACTAAATAGCAGAGGTCCCAGCACAGTTCACTGTGGAACTCCAGTTATCTCCTTCATGCTCTCAGAAGATACAACCCCACTCTGAGTGTGAGTCCTGACTTTAAGCTAATTGACTGTCCAGCTAGCCACATAAAAGTCAACTTGGAGCTCCTGCAACTTGCTTATTATATTTGCATGTGGTAAGGTATCAAATGCCTCGATGAGGTCAAGGGACAGTGTGTAGACAGCTTGTCCAGAGTCTACAGCCTGAGTAACACTCCTAAAGAAGTTTGCAAGATTCATTAGACAGAATCAATCCTTGAAAAAAAACTGCTGGGTGTCAAATCTGATAAGATTTTTGATATCATAGTTAATTAAGTCAACTATGATACATTCTCTGGCTTTGCATATAACACTGGTTAGGCTGATAGGTCTGTAATTCTCAGGGTCTGTGATACAGCCACCTTTGTGGTGTGACATCACAGAAGTTGTGCACCATTCCCATGGGACAAAACTAGCTGCTAGACTCAGGATGAAGTGGATAATGAGGTATTCTTTGTTTTGGAGAATACTTTCATTACATGCTCTTTTATGACACCTGATAACTTGATTCTATTTGGGATAAATAGGTTTAGAAGAAGTTTCACTGTTCAGAAGATACATGTCTGTTCTTGATGTAATAAGAATAGGGGACATGCATATTCTGGGTGTACAATGCATGACCCAATGTGATATATGCATCTGTAATGAAAACTAATTCCAATGCAACATGATAAACTACTACTCTGACATATCTGTAAATGTCTATATTTAGTAGCTGTGTAGGAAATCATATCTATCCGTTCCCCTTTGAATGTTCTTAGTGAATCTTTCAAATAATTATATTTGGATATCTTGAAACAAAATGCACTAAAGACTGTAATGTGGTCCAAGTACATAAATACATGCTGCCATGAACAGTACTGGGAATTGTGGTGGTGACATCCTTCCTCGTTCCATTTTCTTGAGAAATATATATGTGTGTATGTGTGTGTGTATGTGTGCGTGCTTGTCTCTCTCTCTCTCTCTCTTTCTCTCTCTCTCTATCTATCTATAGGGAGAGAGAGAGAGAGATTTCATGTCTGGTGTAATGACAAATCAAACAGATATATTAAAGATGTAAACTGCAGCTCTTCAGCACGAAAAGAAGTCATATAGTCATTCTAATGGAAAAAGTGCAATTTAATTGCCACAGCAAAATATCTGTAAAATGTAACCTTTTGGTAGATATTCATAAGAGGACATTTGTCATATCTCTTCAGCTGTTCTTATTAAAACTTCCAGGGTATTATATTAAAACCCCAAGCATAATATGGTAATACTGACATTCTACTCTTAAAATGTAAATATATATATATATAATTTCTGACGTTGAGTCCACAATATTGCCATGATCAGAAAAATGAGTTTTAGTGGCGGTACATTTCCAGTTATAAAGTTTCCTTTTAGGAGAAATGTGTATGGTTTTACCGTCTGATGTAATGACAACTCGATGCAGATATATTCTGAGCATGTACAGCATTCCACTCCTTTAGCATGAAGTCACATGCCCACCCTTAATGGACACAGGATTCAGTACAATGTGCAGGACTGTCATTGCATAATGAATATGTATGCCCAAGAGTTCTTCTCAGCACCCTAAGTGTACTCAGCATTGCTCCCTTCTGTAGTTCAGATGAAATTGCTTCTATTGGTAGCATATTTAAGTATGCTTGAAATTTTCGTCTCTGTTGATTTTACTATTATTTGAACTGTCTGGGTGACTTTACTCCACATTGTTCTGGCTTCTGCTTGTGTATCCTGGTATTTTAAAACAATTTCTCTTATTTTGCAGGACACTATAATTGCTAGGT
Organism: Protopterus annectens; assembly: GCF_019279795.1. NCBI lineage: Eukaryota > Metazoa > Chordata > Ceratodontiformes > Protopteridae > Protopterus > Protopterus annectens. The sequence continues at coordinate 232,637,356 of NC_056732.1, read as the reverse complement.
GTAGCTATTTCAATAATTAATACTGTTGTTGCCCTTTTTTTCTTCACCTACAATATCTAGCCTTTTAGCTTCTGCTAGACAATGTAGTTTTAATTATTCTTTCTTAGCTTTTGGTATTGAATTATCCCACATGATTATTACTTTGGAGTCAGCAATTCTTTGTGATTCACATTTCTGGTGTTTCTCAGCTATCTGTTGTAGTGTTTGCACAATTTCCAATGTAACACTCTTGTCACATTATTGCTCTGTTCACTTAAGCAGCAGTATTAGTGGTGCAACAGGTAACACACTTGCCTTTGCTGCAGAAGGCTGTGGGTTCAATTATGATGCCAGATAGATCAATTGCTGACATGCAGTGCAGCATAAGGGGGCTGCTGCACTCCAGAGGGTGTTGTTCTTTGGATGACATGGCACCTATCAAAAACAGTATTGGAAATTCTTGATGCCCTGGCCAAAATTTCACATAGTAGTATAAATACCACCACAGGTTTCCCCCCGAAAAAAGGCTACTAGCCTAGGGGACTATCCTGGTCAACAAAGGCTAAATGAAGTAAATAATTACAGTTGTCCACTATACTGAGCTATCATTGTTACTCTTTCATGACTTAGTTTGAATTCGCCTCTCCTTATTCATTCATGCCCCAAATCTGTCAAATCTCTTTTGATGTTTTATGTTGCTTTTATCATGACTATCTTTCTAAGGGTTATTAATGATATGTGCCTTTCTCTAATATATTCTAATAGTTATACTTCTTGACTTAGTTGCTTTATAATTTTCTCAGTTAGATGTTTCATTAAGGGTATTTTACTTGTTCTTTATTTCTTTTGCTGTTCTGCAGTTATGTGGGTAGTGAATCTCTCTGGTATAGTGCTGTGAGTAGTGTTTTCCTTTTCAAGGTTTCATTTCTACATTTGCCAACATGTAACAAGTGCTGGATTTCTAAATTTGCCAGTGATATAAAGCATAGTCCAATGCTACAGTGAATATATTTTATTTATCTAATTGCAGACTTCCACATACTCCATTTATTCTTTGTTGTTAGGTATGATGTATTTTACTGAAGCATTTGCTATATATATTTTCCCAAAGGGCTTCAGTTTCAGATTATTTCTTAGCAGAACAGTTTTCACCTGTAGATAAGTTTTGTAAAGAGGTGTAGCATAGGGATTTAAATGTACTGCAGTTTGAGTTATTTCAGGCATTTTTTTTTTTGGCATTTCAGTTCGTTGGAGGATCTGAATTCATTTGTCAGCACTTTTGGCTGAATTTTACTGTTTTCTTTTGTTTTCTCTTTAGGTGGAAGTGTGGTTTCCATGAGGGAAAGAATGCTTGGGATGCTTGTGAGAGTGGATTCCTTTGGTTTCAGTTGAACCATCATCTGTGAAGGATGTGAGATTTAGTCAGATGTGTTTTTTTAATTAGCTGTGTTAAAGTTTTGTCTCTTAGTGGCATCTTTTCATTTTTAGTTTCTTTTGACATTGGACGACATTTACTGGTGGTTGCGGTCTTTCCCTGCTGATATTTTATTTTGTTTGGTGGATTTAGTAACTACACTGGGTGATAAGTACATTACAGGAGGGAATATTCTGAATTTGGGCCTTAGCCTATGTGTGTTAGACTGCATTTCTATGTTTTGAAGCTTAACCTGAGAAGTACCTCCCTGGACTACATGAAAAGAGACATAGAGCCCAGGCTGGTATGACCCTGACCTTGAGTAGCATCTTACCTTCACCAAAAATGATGCCACAATATGAAGACAAGATGATCAATTTCAACAATTAGCTTAAGTATTGGTGTCATTCAAAGGGGATCCAATCAGCCTGGGATGACATGCTCGACAAGCCACGATGCTTCGCTAGGGACGGCTTGCACCTGTCACCCCTGGGCTTTCGGATATTGGCAAAGGCTCTTGCTACCCCCATAATGCCTTTTTTAGGCAAGGCTCAAAAAACAAACCCACTTCCATAGGTATCACAAGGGATAAGAAATTAAGAGTAATGCTACTCAATGCCAGAAGTCTAAACCTCAAGATGCATGCACTTGAAACTCTCCTTAGCATGGAGAACATCGATATCTGTGCAGTAACAGAAACCTGGTTCAAGGCTCCTGAGAGCACCCCAGCACTACCAGGTTATACCTCATACCATGCTTTTCAGCCCCAAAACTTGGACCGAACCACAAAAGGAGGGGGAGTATCAATATTCATCAAAGATACCCACACCTCTAGGTTGGTGGCACAGCACAAAGCATCAGAGACTATCCATGTGCAACTAACAGTGGGTAAAACTGCCTTCCAGTTTATAACCTGCTACAGACCACCCTCCCAAACCCAGGAACCCCACTCAGCCTTCCTGAGAACACTGGAAAATATGAAGGTCTCTCCAAACACCATTATATTGGGCGACTTCAACTACCCAAACATAGACTGGGAGCATTACTCTAGCTCCAACACCCTAGCCCAAAGGTTCCTAGAATTTATAAACTCAAATGCTATGGAACAACTTGTTACCACTCCCACAAGAGGGGAAAACATACTGGACCTGATCATCACCAACATGAGGACTCTATGCTCCAGACCAGAAGTATATCCCTCACTGGTAAGATCAGACCATAAACTAATCTCACTGGATATTCATATCCCGACCCCACCTCCTGCCCAGAAAACCACAGTGAAAAACTTCTCTAAAGCAAATTTCACAATCCTCAAAACTGAGGTGGAATCCTTCAAAGCCCCCGGGCCTGTGGAAAATATGGCCCAGACCGCAGAATCCTTTATAAACGCATTCTATGAACACCTTCAGGAATGCATGGATCATGCAATCCCAAATAAAACCAAGACCCAATCCTCCAAAGGCAGACGTCCTGTCTGGTGGACCCCATCCATAAGCAAACTATACAATAGAAGGAGGAAACTACTACATGATAGAGCAAAATCCCAAAAAGGGAAGGCATCTCTGATCAGTATTAGCAAAAAACTACGGGCACTCATAAAATCGTCTAAGGCCAGCTTCGAGAGAAAAATTGCACAGTACACTAAGGATAATCACAAGGCTTTCTTTAGTTATGTTAGGAACCTGGATGGGAATTCCCAAATATCTATCCCAGCAGAGTGCTGCCCCCCTGACATCTCAGATGCTCGGGTAAGAGCCGCCCTCTCCAAAGCAAAAAACACAGCATCAATGGGACCAGATGGTGTCCCGGGCTGTGTCCTACATGAACTCCAAGAAGAGCTAAACCCAAACATAAAACTACTGTTCAATCTCAGCCTTACTACAGGATATGTACCCAAAGAGTGGCATACAGCAACAGTGGTCCCTCTCCACAAAGGTGGTGCCGGAAGGTGGTCAACGGATCCTGGAAACTATCGCCCCATAAGCCTGACTAGCTTGGTCTGCAAAGCTATGGAAAGGATCATCATGGACCTCATAAAGAAAGATATTGGGGACCTACAGACACTGGATCCTACCCAGTTCGGCTTTGTTAAGGGCAGATCCTGCCTCTTAAACCTGGTCGATTTCTTTGAAACAGTCACCAAGGCCATTGACGAGGGGAAGGTGGTCCACACAGCCTGCCTGGACCTCACAAAAGCCTTCGATACAATACCCCCACTCGGGCATTATAGATAAGCTCACCAGCTTAAATATAAACCCCTATGTCACTAGATGGGTTGCAAACTGGCTCAAGGACAGAACCCACATGGTTAGAATTGCTGGAGCCATGTCAGACTCCAAACCAGTTACAAGTGGCGTCCCACAAGGCTCAGTCCTGGGACCTCTCTTGTTCGGTATATATTTCTCGGAGGTACAGGCCAACACAGAAGGACTGTGGCTGACCAAGTTCGTAGATGACTGCAAACTGGGCGCCATAATCGACTCTCCAGCCGACACAAGCATCCTCCAAAAGGGCCTCATAGAAACAGACAACTGGTGCCAGAGCCATGGCCTCAAGCTAAATGCCAAAAGTGTATAGTCATCCCCTTTGGCAAAAACAAAGTGCCCACAAATTACCACATAGGTGGTAATCCATTAAGTACAGAAGAAGTAATTAGGGACCTGGGGACCCAAGTTGATAGCAATCTCTCATTTGACAACCACGTGGCCAAAGTTGTTAGAAAAACATTTTATATAGCCCACCTAATCATGAAGGGATTCACATCTAGATCAGGGGAGGTCATCGTGCCTCTTTACTCATCCCTCATCAGGCCCATAATTGAGTACAATGCCCCTTTTGGGATGTACCTTACCAGACACCTGCAGCAACTGGAAAGACCCCAAAAGTACCTCACCAAGAGGATCAAAGGGCTCAAACAGATGCCATATGCTGCCCTGTTAAAGAAACTCCAGCTCTACTCAGTGGCATACCGCCTGCTCAGAGGCGATCTGTGCCCGACGTATAAAGCCATGTCCAACCTGGAATTAATGGACATGCTGCACCTCAGAAAATCCAAATCCCATCGAGCTACGCGCTCAAGAGCCTTGAACCTCAGCACTGAAATAAATAGGACATGCTGGAGGGACAGATTCATAACCCAGAGGCTCCCTTCACTCTGGAATAAAATCCCAGTCCAGGTTAGGCAGAGTCCCTCATTGACTTTTTTCAAGAGGAATCTTGATGAGTGGATGGGAGATCGTAGGTTTACCCCGGGTATCACTTCTGTGTCACTGTTAGACAGAGGCACAGTATACTAACCTCGAAAAAGGGCATAGCAAAATTAATTTAAAATGGGTGGCGAAAGCCAAATACACTCTGGCTAGGCTTATAAATGCCCTAGGGCAGATAGCCTAGTATGAACCTATGAACCTATAAGGATCTGACCCAAGTATTAAAGAATGTTTGCTGAACTGTACAGATGCTTTCAGTCAGGATTATGGCTACCAGAGAGCTTCATGGCATGTGATGATAGACTACTGTCGTCATTTTAACAAGTATGGTGTAGTTTATTTGAGCTTTTCTTTTTTAATTTATTTTTTAATATTTTAAATGTGTTTAGCTGTAGTACTGATTGCATCTATTAGGAACAGGGATGCAAAGGATGTCTATCTGAAATTCATTCCTGTGCATATTTAGCACGCTAAAATATTTTGTTTTATATTTTTTTATTGTACTGTTTGTTGTCAAATTATAATTTGGGTGTGCAGTTTATTAATATTTCAGATTGCATTTTCATACATTTTAATATTTACTTCAAGTTCTGTTTACTTATTGTGTTTTAATTGGGAGGGTCAGCTCCTTTCTGTGTGGTAGGAGTTGATTTTTTTGTTCTTTCATTTTTTTTTTCTGGACATGGATTCAAAAAAATTGTTAAAGTGCTTGGATCACACCTCCATGGAAATAGTAACTAACCAGAACTGATAGCTTAAGTGTACAAATACTTCATTCACAGGTACTTGGTAATCTACAAGTAAACAATTCACACAAATGCTCCCTCCAAACACACACACTCACACACCCACACACCCACATACACAAGCGCACACATACACACACACACACACACACACACACACACACACACACACACACACACACACACACACACACACACACACACACACACACACATACATACACACACACACACACACACACACACACACACACACACACACACACACACACACACACACACACACATACACACACTAGTTTTTGTATCTAATGCAGAATATCAATGCACTGTTGCTAAAACTTAAAAGTGTTTTGGACTCAGGTGTATAGATTTAACAACTATTGCTATATTTTTTAAGGTTTTATTTCACATAAAATATTGAAGATTGCAGGTTATTTAAATATTCTATACACACCATCTGTTTTATTCTGAAATATGTTGTATGCAATAAAAATGTTTTAGGCTGTTAATGGACCTAGGGCCTTAGGGGCCTAATTAAAGTTGTAGTCAGCTACAAGTCCTGATGGAACAGTTTCATTCTGCATCATCTCTATAGCTGGTGGAATTTGGGAAACATGAGTTCATCTCAGAGATAGCCATGGAGGTATTATTCAAATATGTCTGATGTGTCCTGAAAGAAATCTGGACGTTTGAATGACACCATGTGCCACCGTCTGGAAAATCTAATTCTGCAAGTGGATTCAGGCTCATTTATCTGAAAGCACTGGAGGCTGGACCTGTCTCAGAGCAGATGATGAATAAAAGACATCTGATGTGGAGGCCCTTCCTTTCTGCAGGTTGAACAGTGGGACTGCCATTGATGTGCCTTAAATATGCCTGATACTTTGTGATACTGATCAGTTTTTTCAGGAATTGATAAACTGGATCACATCATGCTGTATGTGGGTGACAACATAGAAATATCAGAACAAATGAGGATCATGAAGTACTTTACCTATGGCACTAACTGTAATGCTTCTGTCTACTGACACCCCTTATATTCAGAAGTAGTTTTTGAGTGAACGATACAACCATTCTAAGTATGTGGTCACTGATTTTAGCTTCAGCCAGTCCTGTATTTCACATTCAATAGAAATAGCACCATTCTGCAGTCTGTGCTGGCTCTGGAATTTTGCACTCCATATGAAAAGTACAGAAGAGTTTATGAAATGGTTAAGTATTAAAGAACACTGGCATTATGGGAGAAAAATAAACATTCTTTTTTTTTTTTTTTCAAATAGACTTTTATTAGCTTTTTACATAACACAACTTGAAAAATAAAACTGCAGTTCAATAATCATGTGAACAAAACCACATAGTAAAATACAACTAACAATACAACTAATATAAGAACTATTTACAAACAGTACAAAATGCTGCAATACTCTAAAATAAATCAGCCTATATAACACCATTAAATGAAAAATTGAGTACTTAAATATTAATTGATGGGTAATTAAACAGTATGCAAAGAAAGAGGGTAATCAAGAGGCTAAGATATCTATAGCAAATACAGTAGATAGAAGAAATAGAAGACCATTACACATATTGATCCCTTGAGACCAAGCAAATAGGACCAACTAAAGATATCGCCGTGACCCAACAACCACGTAACAAAAAATTCTTAGTGAAGTAAATGTAAATATGCTAGGGGATTTAGATGCTATATATAAAATTATCTTCAGTCATTCATCAAAAGAGAAAAAATAAGATCCCACACTTTTTGGTAAGTAACTCTTTTACAGGGGTTAGTTGTTATCAGTTTTTGTGCAGTAATGTATTTTATTGCAAGAGTTTTAAAACCATTCCATGACAGCTTGGAATGATCAGTCCAGTGACTAACAATATAAAACTTAATTAATAGACATAACGTAATGAGAGCTTCAAGTTTAAGGTTTGATAATTCAACATTTGTGATGTGTAACAATGCCGTTTCCCAACTTAAAGTAGATTTATGGTAGCCCATTTTGTCTAGTCTTACTTTAAGAGAGCACCAAATACTATGAGAATATCTGCAAAACCACATAATGTGAAGTATATCAGCATGTGGACTGTCCTGCAGTCAGAGTGTGCTTTCTGATTTATCAACTATTGTATAGGCAGGAAAAAATATTACTGCAAAGCAGCTGTCATTTTACAGATGTCATTGGATTTATGAGACCATTTCTGACATATAGAGATGAAAGTGAAAGACAAAATGATTTGTATTTTATTAGATTTGGTTGCTGTAATTCATAAATAATTACCAAGTATATTATTCTACACTGAAGTCGTTGGGATTATTGGAGTACTCACTAAATCGGTGCTGAGCAAACAGATTTATAAATAGTCATCATTGTCAGAATCCTGTATTGCACTGTGATAAAATGATTCAAAACAGGCTGCAGTTCATAAACTGTAAAACCAAGACTGATTGTGTTATGATTGCATGTAATAAACTAATCCATTACAAATGAAAGTGAGCAAAAATGGCAGCATAGTAAAAATCATATTATAAGTCAGTGGCCAGTCCTTAGTCACAACAAAATGACATAACTAATAGTATGCAGACTACATTGTCTAAGCATTTTGTTTTTGTCCCTAGTCCAATTGACAGTGTGATGTATGGCTTTGTATCAAATCTCACTATTGTGGTACTTATGAAATATAGATAATATTGCAGATTATGGTGGGTATATCCAGCCATGCCATGATACTGACATCTGTGTTGCAAAGGAAGAACTGTTTTGTGGCATCATAACTAACCAAGAGATTCTGAGTGCCCAGTGGGTTGCCAGAGACACTTTTTACCATAGTTTTACCACAGCATGTATTATATGGATCTCACCCTGGCTGAGCAGCATCGATTGCATGTCTTTCTAGAAATCAAAGTTCATTTACCATTTTAAATTGCAGCAGCAGCAGCGACATTGCAAATAATAGCACTATAGCAGCTAATAGCTCCTGTATAATATAGATGGCATTACCATACATGTCTGTACCATACTTGCTTTATACCTATGCCTTACACATGACTGACCTGTGCCAAGCATATGACCAAAAAGCCATAGCACAATACCTTATCTTAGTGAGTATAAGCACAAGAAGTAATGCATATATTGCATACATTGTCAAACATGGTAAGGCAGAACAATGGATTAATACGTTATTACCCACACACAAGAAGAAAGGATACAAAATGGACAGTGGGATACAGCCTTATTACAAGTAGGTTGGTAAGTAATGCTATAGTTTACTGTTTCATAGGTGATGCCACTTATCCACTATAGCAATGGATATTGACTCCAGTCTGCCATCTTCCAACAGTGATAGGTGGACAGGTGCAGCAGTGTACATAGTCAAACATAGAGGTGATGCCTAACTTTTTCAAGAGACATCTCAGATCCCATATTCTTCAGCTGTACACTTAAAACAGAGATGAAACAGTGACAGCAGAATATTTCTTGCATGTACTGTGCTAAATTCCATGGTGATATACAGTTAGGTACCAGAAGAATGCTGGTGTTTGTGTGACACCATGTACTTTGCTAAATGCCATGGTGATATACAGTTAGGTATCAGCAGAATGCTGGTGTGTGTGAGACCTACTTTCACTGATAAGCCAGTGATAATGAAGATGGTGCAGATAATGGAGGACATGATGCATCTCCCATGACACAAGTGGTAAAGCAGCTAATGCATGTAGACCTTTGGCATGAACAGAACATCTTGTGTACCAGTGCATACTATACCAGATGGTAAACGCATCTGTTGTATATTTGAGAAATGTATGTTATATAGCTTGGAGATGATGGCATTGATGAAAAGACAAGAGTCAGAGATGGAGGTGGCAGAGTTAAAGATGTTAAGATTTGCATTGAGTGTGACAAGGATGGACAGGATTAAGAATCAGTACATTAGAAGGTCAGCTCAGGTTGGATGGTTTGGAGGCAAATCCAGAGAGGTGAGATTGCGTTGGTTTGGATATGTGGTGAGGAGGGATGCTGGGTATATTGGGAGAAGGATGCTAAGGATGGAGCTGCCAGGAAACAGCAAAAGAGGAAGGCCTAAGATAAGGTTTATGGATGTGGTGAGAGAGGACATGCAGGTGGTTGGTGTGACAGAGCAAGATGCAGAGGACAGGAAGGAATGGAAACAGATGATCCACTGTGGTGACCCCTAACAGGAACAGCTGCAAGAAGAAGAAGATTATTAGACTTTTAGACACAGATAAGTATGCAATAAATGGATGTACAATAGATACATACTTGTTAGAGATCTGAGTGCAGTCTGCAATGCGCACACATGCGCGTGTGTACTTTTGTGAGTGCACACATTGTGTGTTTGTGCATGTGCCTGTGTGTACTATGCATATCAAACATAACTGAGCACATCCAGTTGCAATAAATATTCTTTATCATAGGTGCAATGTTGGTTCAATACACATAGATAATAAATACATACGTATATGCAAAGATTTCAGACATGAGCAAAAATGTCATTCCAGCCTGCCAATACACCCAAACAGTTACTCCCAAAATAAGTACCAAATAGCACACTTCCCATCCCTATATAATCTTATACATAGGTTGAGAAGTGTGCTATTCGGTACTTATTTTGGGAGTATAATAGCACACTTCCCATCCCTATATAATCTTATACATAGGTTGAGAAGTATGCTATTCGGTACTTATTTTGGGAGTACCAATTAGCACACTTACCATCCCTATATAATCTTATACATAGGTTGAGAAGTGTGCTATTCGCTACTTATTTTGGGAGTACCAATTAGCACACTTACCATCCCTATATAATCTTATACATAGGTTGAGAAGTGTGCTATTCGGTACTTATTTTGGGAGTACCAATTAGCACACTTCCCATCCCTATATAATCTTATACATAGGTTGAGAAGTGTGCTATTCGGTACTTATTTTGGGAGTACCAATTAGCACACTTCCCATCCCTATATAATCTTATACATAGGTTGAGAAGTGTGGTATTTGGTACTTATTTTGGGAGTACCAATTAGCACATTTCCCATCCCTATATAATCTTATGCGTAGGTTGAGAAGTGTGCTATTCGGTACTTATTTTGGGAGTACCAATTAGCACACTTCCCATCCCTATATAATCTTATACGTAGGTTGAGAAGTGTGCTATTCGGTACTTATTTTGGGAGTACCAATTAGCACACTTCCCATCCCTATATAATCTTATACGTAGGTTGAGAAGTGTGCTATTCGGTAATTATTTTGGGAGTACCAATTAGCACACTTCCCATCCCTATATAATCTTATCGTGGGTTGAGAAGTGTGCTATTCGGTACTTATTTTGGGAGTACCAATTAGCACACTTCCCATCCCTACATAATCTTATACGTAGGTTGAGAAGTGTGCTATTCGGTACTTATTTTGGGAGTGCCAATTAGCACACTTCCCATCCCTACATAATCTTATACGTAGGTTGAGAAGTGTGCTATTCGGTACTTATTTTGGGAGTGCCAATTAGCACACTTCCCATCCCTACATAATCTTATACGTAGGTTGAGAAGTGTGCTATTCGGTACTTATTTTGGGAGTACCAATTAGCACACTTCCCATCCCTATATAATCTTATACATAGGTTGAGAAGTGTGCTATTTGGTACTTATTTTGGGAGTACCAATAAGCACACTTCCCATCCCTATATAATCTTATACATAGGTTGAGAAGTGCGCTATTCGGTACTTATTTTGGGAGTACCAATTAGCACACTTCCCATCCCTATATAATCTTATACATAGGTTGAGAAGTGTGCTATTCGGTACTTATTTTGGGAGTACCAATTAGCACACTTCCCATCCCTATATAATCTTATACATAGGTTGAGAAGTGTGCTATTCGCTACTTATTTTGGGAGTACCAATTAGCACACTTCCCATCCCTATATAATCTTATACATAGGTTGAGAAGTGTGCTATTCGCACTTATTTTGGGAGTACCAATTAGCACACTTCCCATCCCTATATAATCTTATACATAGGTTGACAAGTGTGCTATTCGGTACTTATTTTGGGAGTACCAATTAGCACACTTCCCATCCCTATATAATCTTATACATAGGTTGAGAAGTGTGCTATTCGGTACTTATTTTGGGAGTACCAATTAGCACACTTCCCATCCCTATATAATCTTATACATAGGTTGAGAAGTGTGCTATTCGGTACTTATTTTGGGAGTACCAATTAGCACACTTCCCATCCCTATATAATCTTATACATAGGTTGAGAAGTGTACTATTCGGTACTTATTTTGGGAGTACCAATTAGCACACTTCCCATCCCTATATCATCTTATACATAGGTTGAGAAGTGTGCTATTCGTACTTATTTTGGGAGTACCAATTAGCACACTTCCCATCCCTATATAATCTTATACATAGGTTGAGAAGTGTGCTATTCGGTACTTATTTTGGGAGTACCAATTAGCACACTTCCCATCCCTATATAATCTTATACGTAGGTTGAGAAGTGTGCTATTCACTTATTTTGGGAGTACCAATTAGCACACTTCCCATCCCTATATAATCTTATACATAGGTTGAGAAGTGTACTATTCGGTACTTATTTTGGGAGTACCAATTAGCACACTTCCCATCCCTATATAATCTTATACATAGGTTGAGAAGTGTGCTATTCGGTACTTATTTTGGGAGTACCAATTAGCACACTTCCCATCCCTATATAATCTTATACATAGGTTGACTGATGATTCTCTTCTACTTTTTGATAGCCCCAAACACTCCCAGAGGAAGTTTGTCTCTAAATGCCCTATATACCTGAATAAGGTTTCCTCTTAAAAATCTGTATGAGACACTTTATAATAACTTAAATTTTAACATCCATGGATGCCCCTGGTATATTTCTGCTGTACTCTTTCTAGTTTACTCATGCTTGTTTTCTTATAAAGTTTCCATATTGATATTCTGTAGATTAGTTTGAATCTAACATAACTTAGAAAAACAATTTCACAATTTCTGATTTCCTAGACTCTATACATCTATCATATAATGTATAGTTTTGTAGCTATCATTAACCAATTGGCTCTATCCATATTTGCAAGTCCTTAAATGAATCAACAGTTTCAATCACTGTATGCTGTATTAAATATGTATCCTTTAATCTATGTCTCCCAAATCTCATATGCATAGTTTTTAATGTATTTATGAGTGTATGATTCTTCTGTGCCCAAATGGTCAATTTAGTCATTCTTTTGCAGACATGTCTTATCTGTAACACATGTAATCAGTCTACTAATTTTCAAGTCATCTGCATACAGACTGTAGAACACCTCTGATGAAAAATATAGATCTGAAAGATACAAGCTTACGTACGAGCCTTTGATGAGGTCCTTACATCAGATATCAGAGGCAGAACATAACCTGTGGTCTCCTGACTTAAGCGTGTACTCGTTGGGCAAAGCACATTGCCAGGAGTTTAGAAGGTTGTTGCTGGTATGGGACCATACACACGTTTTAGTATTATGCATTGTGGAGTAAAATTTAGATACATTGTTACAACACATTATCTATTTCACTGTATTTTTTATGCCTGAGATTACTTTTGAATAAAATATGAGAAGCTATCTGAAAATGTCCTTTGGATACTGATGCTGTTCTGGCATAGATCATGTCTGACAAGAATCCGAATCATTCTGCTTACTGGTTAACAAATAAATGCATTTAAACAAGCAAACACATTTAGTTCTTAAGGAGCTAGAGTTTCTTGATCACAATCATACTGTTTACCAGCTACCTATATGTATAGACTTTGCAGTAGTACTGCAAATTGATCTTGTTTTGTGGGGTCAGGCAGAGGGCTTGCATCTTTTTTTCTGTCCATTGGTAATTAGTTACTCTTCCAGAGTATCATAACTCTCTGGAATTTTCCTTGTCACATGAAAAAATAACTGGTAGCTACTATTTCCCATTCAGCGCTATATGTAGTTTTTTCAAGATCAGTTTGCTTGTTTAATTTAAAAATGAGAGAGAGAGAAAGAGCGAGAAAAACAAAGACAAAAATAAATCACGCAATGCACATCTGTGATTTTGACTGTAGCTTAACCCTTTTACATCACTGGAATAAGAATCATCATTTGTTGAATAGCATTCATTTGTACTGTTAATTAAAAACACTTTTAGTTGCTTACTTGTAAACTAGCTGCTATACATCTTTTTGTAAGTGACATCTGTATTGCTGTAGTTAGTGTTGTGTCAACATAGACATCTGCCCTGCACTTGCCAAACTTTAGACGTTCATAGGTAGGTACTAGGCTATCAGCCCAAAGGCCTACGTAAGTCTAGCCAGCAAGGTACCATAGCTTACGCCACCCAAGAAAGTTATTTTCCTGTGCCACTGTCCAGCACAGACACAGAAGTGATCCCCAGGGTGTTTTTTGATGATTGGGTGTGACTGGAAATGGATCTGTGCATGTCTAGTGTCAACAACTGATAACATACCAGAAACTAGTATATAATAATATAGTTTGCTGAATTAGTTTATCTTAATCCATTTAACATCTGTATGAATATGAGTACTATAGTGAGGAGCCTTTGTGACAGAATCACTGCTATGTTCCTTCTGCCACAGACATTATATGTATGTGCTGGAACATTGTGGTTCCCTCACTTTTAAACATGTTATTTTTAGCTCTCCATTTCCTTCATGTCAGTGAATATGTGTGCCATGCATACCTCTCAACTGTACAGATTTTCGCAGAATGTCCAAATTTTGGTCTCATATTTTTAGTCTATTTTTCATATACTTGTGGTTTTCTGGCAAACTAGTGGTAAAGAATTACAGATTGCTGTTAGAAAATAATGACAGACATTTGAGTTTCTTACATCATATCCTTCAGAAAATTCATGCTGATGCAAAACCTGTTATTCTATAAACTTTCTATGTTTATAAGAGTGATATTTAAAAATTGTACCTATTTTGGGGGTTTGTCCCACTTTTATTTATGGCTTTGTCCAGATTTCTTGCTATAAGAGGCTGAGAGGTATGGTACCATGCTATAAGAGTATAATTAGTTCCTGCATTGCATAAGTTTTCTGATAACTTGCCATGCCTAACTGAATGAAAGGCTATGCTGCTCAGTGAAAATTACATTGATTCACAGACTCTTTGCAAGAGCCTTAGATATATAATTCCAAAACTGCATCTTTAATAGTTGAAGATGTCTTGATGTTAAATTCATGTTGACATGTGCCAAAAATCTGATCTCTTTAATGTTCTGTTTCAGGAGACAAGGTTTTCCATTATCATTCAAGTATTATTCCATATGATCACTGGCCTTAACATTTCACTGATGTTTTTAGCTCTGGACCATAACAGATAGGAATTACACCTGCTTCTCTCTAGTATGATAGTACTTTCCTTCTAATCAGCTAAGATCAAATAAGTGAGCTAAGACTGCAGAATTACAAGGACCTGATATTTTTAGTTCAGTAGTAGTTAAGCCGTCAAAGCTACATAATCAATGTTCGTTTAAGGTATTGATATAAACTGTTGCTGTACATATTCAAATGTCCTGTTCAATGCACATACAGTGCTGCCTGCCTTTGATACAGATGGAGTTACCTTAATTATATTAACTGTTTTGCCTGTTTAAGGTCTTCCAAGCCAAGGCTGTATATTTTAATTTTGTAATATGGTACTTACCTGCAGTCGCCAAAGCCATGGCCTAAAATTCAATGCCAAAACAAAAAAGCATTATAATGCCTTTTGAGAAACTGTCAACCCAAGTAAATTAGTCCATCAATAAAACACCCCTAAGAGTTGTCCCAGTAGTAAGGCATCTGTGAACATATGAAGACAGCAATCTGTCATTTGACCAATGCATATCTAAGATAAGTAAATTATTCTATGTTGCCCAACTTATAGGTAAGGGTATAGTATCCGGGTTCAAGAACGTTATAGTACCACTCTACTCGGCCCTTATCAGACCTATCATTGAATACAATAACCTGTTTGGCATGTATCTAACCAGACATTTGGACAGTTGGAACACCCACAAAGCTTTCTCACCAGGAGAATTCAAGGCATAAATATCCTGTCCTACACTGATCATCTAAAGGCTCTGTCTCTGTATCCAGTTTCCTACATGCTGCTGAGAGTGTCTCTTTGCCTGCGTTACAGGGCTTCTTCACACCCAGCCTTGATTAATCTGTTGCACATGCACAAAACAAACAGCATCAGAAGCATCAGAAACACTAGATACAGGGATCTGAACTTCACTTCTGACATACACAGTACATGCTGGAGAGACAGAAATGTGTCCCACGGGTTCCCTGTACTTTGGAATAGGCTCCTCATCCATGTAAAACAGAGTTCATTCCTGACCCTAATTACCTTGACAATAACATGGGAAATTGTAAATTTACCCCAGGTCTGGACCCTATGTCCTTTATGGACACAGGCTGTCAATAAGAAAAGTATTATCCTAACTAACATCCCCCTCTACAAATCCTTAGCTACCTGCCTACTAACATGTCCTCCTCCTGTATGATACAGGGGACCCAAATGGTTTGTGGTACATGGTTAGACTTCTAAGGGCCCGAACGGCCATTAGGCTGGTAATAACCCATGAACCTTTGAAGTCTTTTTTTTTTTAATGGTGTTCATTCGATTCTTAGATTTAAAAATGTATTTTCTTAATATGCTTTCAGAGGGTAAAATGTCCTGATAAAGAATTTCCTTGTATCAGTTCTAAGATGATAAAGTAGGAATCATTGCTTTGGTGTTTGCCTGACCCCAGTAAATGACAGTGGTTTCATTTGCATTTTCATCTTTGCATCGTGTTTACATTTGCGTATTCAGCTTTAACTAGCATTTGTGCACTGCTATGCTTCTCACATGTATTTTTAGTATACATTTTTTCATGATGTATATGGTCCCTAGATTTTACTGCACACAAGCATACAAATACAGATTTTACACTGACAGAACTGAAGTCTCTGTTAGCCAGATTACAGGCATATAGTTTTCTGGAGAATAATGGCATGGATTATTTCTTCTGTACATTATGTTCTGTTCTTTCATTAGAAAAAGTGTTTCTGGTGATTCTGAATGAAAAGGACATGACTTGGTTTAGAATTCATGCATATGATATTGTGTTTTAAGATTTCTTTGGAGGAGGAGGAGGGAACAGTCATTTCCTTACCTTTCAGAGACAAGATGCTTTATGTAATTCTGATTACAAAGTTATTATGAACTTGTTATAGGAAAGGGCAAACAGCATGTCCAGGCTTAAAAAGTCATCACTGATATCATTAGTCTAGTAATCACCTATGAACCTATGATTTGTTTGAGTTAGAGGATTCTGGCACTAATAGTAAACAGTTCAGAAACTAGCTGTTGATTGTACTTGAAATGGTTTCTTGGATGTTGCAGAGTGACTTTGATTTCTGTTTATTATCTTGTGGTGGTGCTGCGGTAGCGTTGTCGCCTCATAGCAAGATGTTGTCCCGTTCGATTCTCAGCTAGAGCGTCTTCTGTGTGGAGGCATACGTGAATGGGGCATGCCTTCGTTGAAGGTTGTGCGTCAGGGCTGGTAACTCAGCACGTAAAAATCAATTACCAATCATTAGCAGACCGGAGTTCCGCTGTGGCGACCCCTAACCGGGAAAAGCCGAAAGACACAAACAATCTTGTGATATACTGAAAGTGTTTGATTCTGTTCTTCATTCTAGATTTTGGGTTCTGAGTATCATTTTGATTCTTGGTTTTTTTTTTTGTCTTTTTTCATTCTGTGCATAGTCTGCCCTGTGTAGGTCAATTAAATACTGGGTGGTTTGTGTCTACACTTCTTATATGCCAGAATATTGTCAAGGATGCTTCTGCTGATTCTTTTGTTAGCCATTCTCCAATGACTGGTAGAAGCCCCAAGCTTGTAATGTCCTGTGATACAAGTGACCAGGTTGAACTGCTGATACTTGTGTCAGTTCATCACATTGTGTACATCTCCAAGGTAGTACAGATGATACAACAAGTGGGGGTCCCAGCTTACAATGTAATGACAGTAGCAACACTTTAAAGGTTCCTGTAGGGGAACGCATATATACTTATATATATATATATATGTTTCACTAGTTCTGAATGGTGTGGTTTGTAGTTTAAATTGTCTCTTTCTTTCTGCTACTTGCAAGTTCATGTTTTCACAATTGCAGATGACATGGTAAATCTAACGGATGAGATCTGGATGACTGACTGTGCTGTGATAGTAGAACAAAAACTACTACGTATTGGTTTAACTTTAAATAAAGCTGTGAGTGTCAGCTTTGGTACAGAAACAACTACTGGCAATATTTTGTTTTCCTTGAACTCTTTTTTTCATTTTGTCTCCTTTGGAGATCCAGGTGTAAATTACAAAGATACTCCTGGTTTCCGTAAGATATATTATAACACTTGTACTTTTATGTTATTATTTTTTAAGAACATTTTCTTTTTAATTCAGTTCTTTTAGGATGAATAGCTACTTTAGTGGAGTGTAACCAATTCCAGTTGATTTGGAGCGGTCACTGTTGTCTTTTTTTTTAGGCAGTTACCATTCAAATCCAGTAAAGTAGGGGTGTTATTTACAGTCTCCTACAATGTTACATAAAAAAGTCCACGTTGATACATTTTATTTATTTTACATTTGTTAATCGGGAAAGTCCGATTGGACACGTACTTTTTCAGTGGAGGCCTGGGGAGAAACACTCCATGTACACAGTAAAATACTACATTAGACAGTTGATACACAGATATATCCTATAGCCTATTTAGCTTTTTTACAGTTTTTTGAACATATGCTGAAAATGTACTCCCTTTGGTTGGGGGCATGCTTTCTCTTTCCTTTAAATGTCTAATAGTTCCTGTTGCATCTACAGGTTAAGAGAAAATGTGAGGACTAGAATATCTCATATATAGGGCTTATGTTAAGCAGTACATTCAGTTGAACATAATATTGTCCTTTTTATTATGGATTGGCAACCAATGCCCAAGCCTATATATACCCCTTAAAATAACCCTAGGATATCCAAACTTATCAAATAGATTTGAGAGGCACGGCCAAGCTTAAAAATGCCCCCTGATATTATTAATCTAGTAATCATCTATGGGCCTATGAGACAAAAAACCCGGTGTTTTTCTGTTATGTCATTATTCTGTTTTGCTGTCAGATGCATTGATTAATCCACTCCCAAAGGGCATCATATGCTGCAAATGTTATTCAAGATTTTGCTGAGTACTACACTGGAGGAATTTTATTTTGCACTTGCCTTTAGGGAAATTGCCAGTTAAAGGAAGGTTGCACTATAAACAGCGAGACATTGTACTACCTAAGCAGACATTTTGCAAGTATATTACCAGCACTCTCATCTCGTCAGTCATTTGGAGAACTATCCATTAACAGATGATGTAGTCAAAATGCACTCTATCAAGGGAGCGTTTGCTGCCAGTGCTTGACTTACAAATGTCCTCACTGCAAGACATGTCCGCTACAGTTACTTGATCCTTGGTACTTGCCTTCAACAGGTATTATTTTCTCCAAAGGAGACTGAAGACATGTTAGCAAAATAATTTCTCTAGAGCTCTGCATTCTGATCTCTAGTCATGGGCAACTGTATGACTTCTTAAATCCTAGTAATAATACTTGTGATTCAACCTAGCCTCAGACGCATTAAGGAGGGTCAAAATTAGATATAACATACATATTCTTACTGTACCAGTTAACCTGCAAGAGGGATAGACTCTGTCCATTTCCATGTGGATAACTCTCAATTCCATGAACTTTGCAGCTTCTTGGAGTTCTATGTAAGTCAGGCAAATATATGTTCTTATTTCACATGTGTAATAAAGCTGTATCAGATTAGCGTCATTATTCTGGATTAGCATGAAGGTGCTCATTGTTGGTGAGTAAGCAAGCAAACAGTTGGCCTCTGGCGATGAGTTCACTTATGCAGTCAGCCTGTTACATCACACCATTTAGTTATTTGCCAGGTGCATGAACATATGTAGATACTGTATTTTGTTGAAAAAAAAGGCTAACATCCAACTAGTGAAGTAGGAATACAATACCTGGGACACATCAACGAGGCACTTCTTGGAGATTAACTGTTATAGTTGGAATGTATCTATTTCCTCCTCTTTTCAGCTTAGTGGATCCAACTGTTTCCAGAAAATAAATTGCAGTATAGCACAAATTAAGCTAAGCAACTCAATGTAGACTAGAACCAATTTTTTGATTTATACTTTGGTTTTGTAAAATTATAGCTTGATGAGGGAAGTTCTTGAAAATGTTATCTTCTTTCAGAAAACTAATTTTGAAAACAATTTCTGGATATTTTTTTTCTTTGGAGTTAAAACCACCTATGCATCATATGTTAGAAGTTGTACCCTCTGATGTCACTTTACATAGTCATTCATTCATTTATTCTACAGTACGTACTTTATCCATTTGAGTATTATAAGAGAGATGAAGCCTATTACAGATAAACTAATCCTGAATAAGTCCCCATTCTGTTGCTCTTGCATTTATAAGTTTCACTAGTTCTTTTAAAGTATGTAATAGGAATGCAGGTAGAAACTGGATTACCTGGCAAAAAAGACACAGGCACAGGGAATGCACGCATTACTTAATCAGCTTGATGTTTTTCAGATGTCAGGAAACAAAAATGAATGCAGTCAGTGAGAGTCTAGAAAAGTGGCCTCAGTGTGTTCATTAAATTGGAATGTGCTGAACATTGCTTTTTAATCTGGTTTACTTCTCGGTGTTAGAAGAAGAAGCCTGTTAACAAGCCTAACCATTATACATACAACAGCTTTCTCAGCAAGACACTATCACTGTCTATGCCACCTCTTTGGTTTTAGAACGCATACTAAAATTAAACTTTACTTCTAGAAAATATTTTGTCAGGTTGAAGTGCCTTTTGTATTTTATTTTCTTGAAACATGTCCATATTCAAAGTAGAAATGCAGATAATAAGTATATTCCTGGATCTCATTTTGTATTTTATGTGATGTTCTTGCAAGACATCCTACAATATTTATCATAAAATTTGCCCAAGGCATTTAAAGGATTTACACCTACATAGCGGGTTTCTTTATGCATAGTATCTCTTTTTACGCCTACCAGTAACTGGAGGAAATCTCTCAGTGTCCCATATTCTTTCTCTTTCTGTTCTTCCTTTTCTTGTCATCTCTTTTCTGTGCTCAAGTGATGGTTTGTGTGTGGCAGTTAATTTGCCATACCTTATGTACCTTTCAATTCCAGCAAAAAGTCAGTTGTATATTATTCTTTTGAACTGTTCTTTCTTTTCACATAGCCCTCTTTCAATGGCATTTTACTTCCATGTGTTTTTTTCAGTAATCTGTAATTATGCTTTACTGTTTTAATTATTAAACCAGAAAACAAACTGTTATATCAGTGATCTGTATTAATACTAAAACATGGCATCATGTTTAAACATCTGTTGTTTGTTCATAAACTTATGATTTCTGTGTATGCCATTCTTTCATGGCTTAGTGCAATTAATTCATAACCTTAATGTTCTTCTGTGCCAAATGCTATACAGAACTCAAGCTCTGTTAAATACTATTTCAGTTTCAGCAAATATTTGAAAAATATTTTAGATTTTAAAGTCACCTTCACTCCCCAAAAACTGTTCACATAAAATTGTCATTTGAAACAAAAATACCTACACAGTTCTTGTTTTTGATTTGCTTTAAGGTAGAGCATTGTATATAAATGAATATTGCCTAAGATTATTGCATTAAATATGCATCTGGTAAGTAACCTGATAGCCATGATTACTGTTTATTTAAACTGGCCTGCGACATTTTATGAACACTAATCCTGCTACCATTTTAAGTGAATGAACATGCTAATAAATGTTGACAAACGCTATCATAGCTGTGGCACATTAGTGCTCTCCATTGTGATACATTATTTATATATAGGGGACAGCAACACTAACTAACATATGGTTTACTGTTGTTGACCTAAACTGTAGATTGATGCATAGACTGAAATAAACAGTTATTGAAGATGTAAAATGTTCATACGTATAATGTGGCAAGAACGTATTAAAGTTAAAGAAATGCCATGAACTATGGATGAAGATCTTGCAGTTATCTGATTACATAACATAAACTGCATAATTCATTCATTCATTAATACAAAAAAAAAAAAATTTTTATGTTCTTGTTATTTTTCACTGTTATTATTATGTATTCTTACTGTTTGTTCTTATTATGTATTCTTACTGTTTGGACATTTAATTGATTGTACTGACTTTGGAGCTTTTCTCCCCGGGCCTCCACTGAAATTGAGTACTTCATGGCCCAGTGGACTTCCCCGGTAATCAAACTGAAATAAATAAATAAATAAATTTATGTGGAGGCATAATGGAGCATATTGCTATGAATTCAGGTAAGCTGTACCAGAATGAATGTTTAGCATAGTCCCTTTCAGCAGAGTTACAAAACAAGTGCATGTATTATTTACTCACTATCCATGCACCTGGAATCTAAAAATTCAAATTCTTCCCTTAATCATCAGTAGTATATCAAACAAAAGTTGAAAATTACTCCCACCTGACCCCCCTGCAATAACATACGTAAATGGGTATTTCTGGAGTCAGTCTGTCTCACCTCCACTTCCTCAGTGCCATGTTTCTGTTTGAAGTCAGCCTGTTTACACTTACCCAAGCAACCAGTAGTAACTGGCATTTTCAAAGCAAAGGGGGAATTACAGGAAGCAGACAAATGGGTGGAGGCTATATTATGGTGGGTCAATGTCTGTTTAACTGAGATTAAACTACATCTGCTGCCAGTCACTTTCATCAACAGACTGCCTCAGCACCCATCCACCATAGCCACTTTATTAACTGTAAAAGCCTCACCTGTCCAATTGTTATCAAATAAACAACAATAATAGTCACAGTAATATATTTAATTTTCTTACTTAAACATGCACCAGCCCTGGCAAACCAGACAAATGACGTCTTTATTGACAGTATTTACCTCAGATGTCTAAGGTGATCAAATAAAACAAAATGAAAATAATTATAATAGTCACAGGAATGTATTTTAACTTGTTTATTGCAGGTACATATTAGTCTTGTCAAGCTAGACCACTGTTTGCTTAACAGTGATCAAATAACACTGGGGTCAGTCAGCTGCATTAATTTTATCTACAGACTGCCACTTTTGTCCACAACTACTGTTATCTTATTACATTCTGCATACCTTATAACTCTGATTGTGATTAAAATAATGAATAAATGCATGAATAACGGTGACAGTAATAGAGTGAATATAAAAAGTTTACACACCCCTGTATGCCATGTTTCTGTGATATAAAAAAATGAGACCACAATAAATCATTTCAAAACTTTTCTCACCTTTAATGTGACCTACAACCTGTGCAATTCAATTGAAAGATAAAGAAATTGGTTAGGCGAAAAAATATAAAAAATAAAAAACGTACAATATGCTGGTTGCATAAGTGTGCACACCCGTAAACTAATACTTTGTTGAAGCACCTTTTGATTTAATTACAACATTCAGTCTTCTTGGGTACACACCTGCCATCAATTAAAGATACTCTAATTAACCCTAAATAAAGTTCAGCTGCCCTAGTAGGATTTTCCTGACATTTACTCAGTTGCCTGCTACAGCAGAAGCCATGGTTTACAGAGACCTTACAAAGCATCAAAGGGATCTCATTGTTGAAAAGTTTCAGACAGGAGAAGGGTACAAACAAATTTCCACAGCATTGAACATACCATGGAATACAGTGAAGATAGTCATCAAAAAGTGGAGAAAATATGGGATAACAGTGACATTGCAAAGAACTGGACGTCCCTCCAAAATTGATGAAAAGACACGACAAAAACTGGTCAGGGAGGCTGCCAAGAGACCTACAGCAACACTGAAGGAGCTGCAGGAATTTCTGACAAATACTGCTTGTGTACTACATGTGACAACAATCTCCCATATTCTCCATATGTCTGGGCTATGGGGGTAGGGTTGCAAGACAAAACCCTTTTCTTACACAAAAAAACATCCAGGCCCGGTTAAAATTTGTAAAACAATACATCAAGTCTCACAAAAGCATGTGGGAAAATGTGTTATGGTCTGATGAGACCAAGGTTGAACTTTCTGGACACAATTCCAAAAGGTACGTTTGGTGCAAAAACAACACTTTGCATCACCAAAAGAACACCATCCCCACTGTGAAGCATGGTGGTGGCAGTGTCATGTTTTGGTGTTACTTTTCTTCAGCTGGAACTGGTGCTTTAGTCAAGGTGGAGGGAATTATGAACAGTTCCAAATACCAGTCACTTTTGGGCCAAGACCTTCAGGCATCTGCTAGAAAGCTGAAGATAAAGAGGAATTTCGCCTTTCAACATGGCAATGACCCCAAGCATATATCCAAATCAACAAAAGAATGGCTTCACCAGAAGAAAATTAAAGTTTTGGAATGGCTCAGCCAGAGCCCAGACCTAAATCCAATAGAACATCTGTGGGGTGACCTGAAGAGGGCTGTGCACAAGAAATGCCCTCGTAATCTGACAGATTTGGAGCACATTTGGGCAAATATTGCCAAGTCAAGATGTGTCATGCTGATAGATTCCTACCCAAGGAGATTGAATGCTGTAATTAAATCAAAAGGTGCTTCAACAAACTATTAGTTTAAAGGTGTGCACACTTATACAACCAGCTTATTGTACATTTTTGTTTATTTTTTATATTTGAATTGTACAGGTTATAGGTCACATTAAAGGTGGGAAAAGTTTTGAAATGATTTATTGTGGTCTCATTTTTTATATCACAAAAACCTAGCATTTTAACAGGGGTGTGTAAACTTTTTATATCCATTGCATATGTCAGTTTGTTATGCTCAGACACATTCAGTGTAACCCATTGTTTCTGCTTGTGCTTGCAAGTGCACACACACACACACACACACACACACACACACACACACACACACACACACACACACACACACACACACACACACACACACACACACACACACACACACACACAGATGTTCCCACTAATTTATGCTACTTTATTGACTCTGTAGACCTCCAATGATTGATCATGATGAAATGGGTGAATGTTTATATATATAAATGATGGTCACAGCAATGTAGTTCTACTGGTTACTGTTAAGCACATAGTACAACCTATTGCTGTTGAGTCAGCAGTCTTCTTCTTGTTTTATTTTAAGAATAATTGGAACTCTGGACTTGTATCTGAATCCTGAAACATGAAAGTCACCTACTATTAATAAAAAAAAAAAATAAAACTAATTTGAGCTTCTTTCCATTTTGAATGGCTGAAGTCAAGCAGTCCAGTACCATGAAGTACCCCTACAGACAATCTTCTCCTCCTCCCATCATCCAGTTATCCAGTAACAACACCGGAAGCTAAAATCCCTTAAATGTTTTCCCCATGTTGTGAGTAGCTACTAAAAGTTCAAACATGCCTTTGCTGTAGTTTTAAAAAGTGCTCATGTTAGAGTAGACTTCCTCATCCTGTGTCCCAGTCCAACATATAAATGTAATGTGCTTGTGTCCAAGGTTGCCTCTCCTCTATGACCTAGACTGCAACTGGTTTACATTGAAACGTTTGTGCTCACTATACATTCTGAATTGCTATGCTATGTTTTCAAAGAGCTTTGTAGATGATAATTGTTATGATTCTTTTTGTTTATATTCCCAATGTTTATCATTCTGACAAACCTCTAGCACCCATGCTTGGCAGCATGACAGACACACTGTTTTTTTATCAGTCATATTGTTCTGAGCTTAAACCTGGTGTGACAATGTGAAGTGTTGCCAGTTATGCCAGGAGAAGTGGGGCAGTGGATGTGTAACATATGCCAGCATAGCTAGATAGAGCTTTGTAAAGAATTATATGTCATTTATATATCAAGGGGGTTTGTACAAATGCTTGTGTTGAAAATGTATTTGTAAAGCTGATTGTGTTAAAAATATACCAACAGTGAGTCCTGATGGATAGAAAAGGAAATACATCTGTATGTCAGACTGTATTGTAACTGTTGGAATTAATATATTGTAACAGAGGATACTGGAGGAGGAGAGGTTAATCCCAGACCATCTAACTTTGAAAAAAAGTCTGAAATTAAATTAACTGAAGGCCATAAAGATTGTATCTTACAGTTCTGATTGCAGCCAGAGACAGAATGTCTGTGAAAACAAGGACTAGGAATCCTGCTGTGTTGTCATTAGCAGCAAACTAATTGCTACCCTGGAAGGATGGAACTGCTGAAATGGTTTTACAGTTTCCACTCACTATAACACATCTTAGCAAAGCTCTATCTCTGCGTATGGTAACACATATATGTGAGATTCTGGTTCAGTTTCTAGTAAAGGGGGTAATATGGGAACCAGAAGTCTAATGACCAGATGTATGTGATGTCATTCTGTAATCCGGCACTGAAATTATGTTTTAATACTAGATGAGACAGAAGTCTCAGAGCAATCTGTTTTTGAAACCTGACAAGAAGGACCCCTCACCTACATCATCTTGCCTTGCTTTAATAAGTAACCAGAGAATAGTAATTCTTTAGCTCAGTCAGGAAAATATAGTGAGATTAGTTAAGTACTGTTTTTCTGTATCTGTGTGAATCTATTCATCTGTGTTATTTTAATATTTCCTGTGAATGAAACTCTGGTGTTTATCATAAATAGATATTTAGTATTTTCATGTTCTTTTATTATTTATTATTAAATATCATAAGCCATGGTGGTACAATGGTAGGGTTGTTGCCTCACAGCAAGAGGTTCTCCTGTTCGATTCTCAGCTGGAGTGCCTTCTGTGTGGAGTCTGCATGTCCTTCCTGTGGTCAAGTGGCCTCCAAAAGACATGCGTGAATGGGTGAAGGTTGTGCGTCGAGCTGACAACTCGGCACCATAAAAATCTACTGCCAATCATTAGCAGACCGGAGTTCCACTGTGGTGACCCCTAACCAGGAAAAGCCGAAAAGACAAACAACATATTTAAACATTTTTAATGTGGCTGGTCTTTTAGAGAATATTTTAACCTTTGAAAGTACTTGTATTTATTTGGTAATACCGTGGCTGCTCCTGAAAACCTTGCTGTTTGGTCAGTATTTCCATTTGTATTAGTATTACTTTTACTCAGTATAATTGGGTACCATTGTAAGAGCCTTAGGGTAGCTAGCTGGCTTTAGAGAGTCTGGTGGCAGTAATTACCTTATAGTCTGAATAAATGGTAGCACAGCAAGTAAGTCTGTGCCAGCCTTTCCCACGTGTGTTTGTGTATGTGTGCGCAAAGCAAATCTCAAAGAGTGTGTGTATGTCTCAGCTGCTTGGAGCAGGGACATAGAGGGGTTCCTATCACATAGTCAAACTTGGTACAAGTTTGAACCTTATATGGTCAAGACCATAAGTTCGAACTTGTACAACTTTGAGTGTTTCAGTGGAAATCTCCATAATGGGAGGTCTCCGTTCTGTTGAATGAGGTGCAATCTCGGAGTTGGTATATTTAAGTAGTGTGGGGGGTGCAGGGGGACTTGCTCCCCTGCTTAAAACAGTTTATTTTGTTTTTCCTTCTTCTTTTTTTGTATTCATAGTCGAAGTTTTGTAACTTCGAACTGAATGGTTCGTACATTTTGTGTTCGAAGTTATAAAACTTCGATTATGTGAAATAGACCCGACATAGAGCACTAGTTTCACAGAGAAGGTGCTGGAGGACTAGGTTTGGACACTCAGCTGAGGACTCAACTCTACAGCTGTGACAGTGGGAGAGTCTTATTGGGGGCCTGGAGAGAGAGAGAGAGAGAGAGAGAGAGAGAGAGAGAGAGGAACCCAGCCCCCAGACTGAGTGTGTTCCCTATGTGCACTAAAGGGAAATTGTGCTTGGTGCAGAGAGTGCACCTGAAAATACTGCATGCATCCATTTTTGTTCCACGTGAACATCCCTTACCAGTGGCATTGTAAGGATTGAGTCTGCTTGATTACTGGCCTAGAGGAAGGGACATTACACCTGGCATACATCATTATAAAGTCAGTGTGTCTGATGTGTAATAATTTTAAAGTGCTACTATTGTCAGTACATCATAGTCTGCAACCCCCCCCCCCAAACTTGCACTTGTACTACCTTGGAGATGTACACAATGTGAAGATCTGACAGTACATGGAATCTGCCTGCCATTTACTCATTGTATCATGCTTCGTGTATGCATGGTATGCATCTTGCTGAAACTACCAGTTGTCTGCTGTGAGAATAGCACTCTGCTGATGCTGCAGTTACCATTTTTGCTTCTTGAAAGAGCAATGAGTCTTTTCATGTCTATAACTCCTCTTAAGTAGACTATTTTCTGAAATTAAATTCACATTCATGAGATATTATGTGACATAATTGTACCTTCTTTGCCTTCTACAAAAAAACAAACAAACAAACACAATAAATAAATAAATAAATAAATAAATAAATAAATAAATAAATAAACAAACAAACAAATTAATAAATAAGCCAAAGTTTGAAGAAGAAGGATAAGAAACCTAGGGTTATCTACCCCATGGAACATATAAAGTAGCAAACACAAGTCCCAAGAATGAAGTGCCTCACATGAAAAAATCATCCACAAATAAGGCAAACAGTAAGTGCACAAACACGGCTTCCAGGTATAGACAAAAATATATTTATTAATAGAATAAACACTTTCATGTCTAAGTAAGATGCTCTGTTTGTACTTAGAGAATACATCCTCCATCACTATGCTGATTGCAGCAGTAAAGATTTAGGGCAGGATTCACGAAGGTTTGCACGGAGTCTAAGAGTAGTGTAAGACTCCATGCAACCTTCGCGATCCAGGAACAGCCCTAAATTCCGTGTAAGAGACCAGCTAAAACGTCTCTTACACTGAGTGGGCGTGGATATGCTAATCACCTCACTTGCAGCCCAAAG
Organism: Protopterus annectens; assembly: GCF_019279795.1. Lineage (NCBI taxonomy): Eukaryota > Metazoa > Chordata > Ceratodontiformes > Protopteridae > Protopterus > Protopterus annectens. The sequence continues at coordinate 232,608,991 of NC_056732.1, read as the reverse complement.
GCATGCAAATGAGGTAGATTAGCGATCCAGGAAGCCCAAAACAGCCTGTGTAAGAGCTGTTTTAGCTGCAGAAATGTACTCAGTTGACAACTGAGTACGTTTCTGCAAAAACCACAATGGAGCCATGTCAGCTCCAAATAAAGGGTGCATATGTGTCAGGCAGCATGCCAATGGCCAAATATGTGGCCATTGGCAAGGTACCCTGATGCAAATATGAAAAATAAATATTTTTTTTTCGGCGATCGCCGATGTTTAAACGCAGCACAGCCCCACGCAAACGGGCTGCGTGGTATAAAACATAAAAATGAAGGTTATAAACCCACAAATGTGGGTTTTATGCAATACATGGATTTATAATGCAGGGACCAGCAGACCAAAAACAACATGGCCACCGTTTAGTGGTTGCTAAGGGGGGAAGCTGCGTCTAAGACATGTAACTAAGCATTAGTAGGCAATCTGATGTAAATGAGTGTTAGGATACTGAAATCCACTGTCACATAGCAAATGAGCACATTCTGAGTAGTGTAAGAGATACATAAGGGGGAGGAATAGAGTAGGAGATAGGTGACATCACAGAGGGGGAATGGTAGAAAGAAATGCAGTTCATTGGAGGTCAGTGTTACATGACAGATGCCAGACACATATCATGGAAAGAGGAGTGCCACAACATAAACATGGGAAAGTCAAGAAATGGAAGGTGTACACTGTTGCTTACACCAACGTTTCTTACTGGGCGTGCATGTGCACGTGTGCACGCCATGAAGCGTGAGTAGGGCAGTGTGTGCACGTGTAAGGCAGACTGAGCATGTGGGAGCCTGTGGACTGACTTGTAACACTGTTTGCATTGGTGTGCGTGCGTTTTTAACCCAAATAAGCAGATTCTGAATCGTGTAAGCATGTATGCACGCATGTAAGCCACTGTGAGCGTGTTTCTGCTGGTATGCACGTTGCTCCCCCCTGAGGAAACAGAGAGGAAAAAGGAAGCAACAGAATTAGTAGGAAGCTAGCAGGGAATACTGCTGGAGCTAGCAGGTGAAAACAATTAGAAGCAGGCAATTACACAGGCAGAATAGTAGCTCAGCCAAGCACTTAAAACTCTGCATACAGCAGTGCAGGATGTTTCTCTCAAGAGACACTGCAAGACAGGAGTAAGCTATTATAAGTGAAAACTGAAAAAGCTGAACTCAGAGCAGAAATGCTAGGGGCTGCCATAGCTGTCATAAGGAGACATAGGCTACTTGCTGAGGGTGGTGACAATGCAGATGGTGCCAGACAACCCACAGTGAGGAGACAGAGAAGAGTGTACAGGCCCAGGGTCACCTACCATGGATTACATGAGCTGGAGATAGTAGAGCGCTATAGAGTGGACAGAGACCTCCTGCAGCAAATTGTCGAGCTGTTCAGGCCACGCCTCACACACAGAACCAACAGAGGGGAACCCATTCCTGTGGAAACCAAGGTATGTGTTGGCATAAGAATACTAGCAATAGGTACCTTCCAGAGACCAACTGATATGATGGGGATATCACAGGCATCAGCCTCCAGGGTACTGCACCAGTTCCTGGATGCCATGTCAGCACATGTCAGTGATCATGTATATTTCCCCAATGCCCGTGAGGTATTGGCCAGCAATATGCGTCTCTTCCAGCAAATAGCGGAATACCCTGAGGTAGTGGGTGCAATAGACTGCACGCACATACGTATCAAAGCACCAGCCGGTGAGCGGGGTAGGGCCTACATTAACCGCAAGGGCTTCCCCTCCATCAACTGCAGGTCATGTGTGATGCCCAGGGCATAATAATGAATGTGTGTGCTGGCTGCCCTGGGAGCTACTATGATTCCCATATCTGGCATTTGACGCAGCTGTACCAGACATTTGCCAATGGGGACATCCCACATGGACACCTAGTGTGGGATGCAGATTATGCACTGGAACCGTGGCTGATGACACCCATCAGAAACGCACACACACCTGAACAGGAACACCATAATGAGGCACACGTACAAACACGTAATGTAATAGAGCGTGTGTTTGGGCTGCTCAAGTCATGGTTCCGGTGTCTGGACACATCTGGTGGAGCCTTGCAGTACTCACCAACTACATGTACCCAAATTGTCATGGTATGTGCTATGCTACATAATATGATCTTGCGAAAACAGCTGCAGCAGGACCAGCATAGAGCCGGGCCAAACAGCCCCCCACCATTGCCAAGGCCATCACAGGCAGAGCGTGACTCGGAGGAGGAACAACCTGAGCCTGCCCCAGTAGGCAGAAGGAGGCATGCCCAGTATGCCCTGCCTTGGCAAAGAGGCAACGCGTAGCACATGCACTGGCTCAGTAGGAACCCTGGGAATGATACCCCTCTCTCACTCACTCATATAATAACAGGGATGCCTAAAATGACATAACCTGCTCTCAAACATGTACAGGGAGTGTAGTATGTGCATCCGACAGAGGCAGCCCTGCAGCACCACCTGAGGCATGAATGCCATGTGTTAAGCAATGTAACACCATGTAGTATATGCACACTTGATGACCCTAACTAACATCCTACCCTCACCAAGCATGATGCCACAATATGACGATGAGATGATCAATTGCAATAATTGGCTGAAGTATTGCAGTTAGTCAAAGGGGATCCAATGTGTGCCAGCTTGGGATGACATGCTGAGCATGACATGATGCTCCACCTGCTAGGGGTGGTGTGCACCTATTATTCCAGGCCTTATGGATACTGGCAAAGGCTGTTGTTACCCACAGCGTGCCCTGAATAGGTAAGGCTCAAAACACAAACCCACCTCCATAGGTATCACAAGGGATAAGAACCTAGATTTAATGCTACCCACTGCCAGAAGTCTAAACAGCAAGATGCATGCAGTCTAAACTCCCCCAGTATGGAGAATGTTGATATCTGTCCTGTAACAGAAAACTGGATCAAGGCTCACAACAGCACCCTAACACTACCAGGTTACACCTCATACTGTGCTGTACAGCCTCAAAACATGGAACAAGCTACAAAAGGAGGGTGACTAGCATTAATTGTCAAGGATAACCACACCCCCATGTTGGTACCACAACAAGTAGCAGCATGGACTAGCCATGGTCAAGTGACAGTGACTAAAACTGCCTCCCAGTTTATAGCCTGCTACAGACTACCATCCTAACACCAGGAACTGCGCCTGGCCTGTGTTGGAATACATGAATATATCAAGCCCTCCAAACCACATTATATTGGGTGACTGAAAATACCCAGACATAGACTGGGAGCATTATACTAGCTCCAACACTGTAGGACAAAAGTTCCTAGAATCCATAAACCAAAATGCCCAGGAACAACGTACCACTCCCACAAGAAGGGTAAGCATACTGGATGTGATAATCAGCAACATGGGTACTGGATGGCAAGATGAGAAGTGTATCCCTCACTGGTAAGACCAGACCATAGAGTAATCACACTGGATATACACATCCTGACCACAGTCCCTGGCCAGAAAACCACAGTGAAAAACATGTGTAAAGCAAAAGTTGCACTCCTCCAAACTGATGTGGAATCCATTAAAGGCCCAGTGCAGGTGCAAAATATGGGCCACACCTCAGAACCTGTTATACAGGCATTCCATGAACACTGCCAGGAATACTTGGATTATGCAATCCCAAATAAAACCAAGACACAATGCCATACACGCAGGCATCTGGCATGGTGGACTCCAGCCATTACCAAACCATGCAAGAGAATGAGGAAGCTACTACATGATAGAGCAAACATAAAAAGGAAGTAATCACTGATCAGTAGTATGGCAATAAAATATGTCCACACATACAATCCACTAAGGCCAGCTACAACAAGTTGAATCTGTGAATCTTGAGGCAATGTCACACCTGCCCCAAGTACACAGACAACCCTCAACTCCCCCCAAGAAATACAAATATATGTGAGAGATGCAACCATTTATCCAAACCGGAGGCTGAGCTCCCTCAACTCAGTACTGTCAAAACTAGTCAAGAGGAGAAGGTAACCACACACACCACAAACCCAGTCCCACATAGACCTATCACAACTGCAAACCAAAGACATAAACACAGAAAAACATTCCCGGAGGCCCTAATTACAAACACACCACACCAACAGAGGCTTCCAAAGCAGACACCCAAGCAACCACAACCTCCAAACATAGCACATGCAACACATAGTACACAAAGCTGGTGTGCCAAACAGTCACAGGCCAGAAGGAGAAACAACATGCCTGATACAGTTGTAATAGGTGACTCCATAGTCAGACACACTGCTGTCCCGCTCACCAGACTGAACAAGGGAAAGGGTACAGTAAGCTGCCTGTAGGCTGCTACAATATGCCACATAACACAAGTACGCAGGTCACCCCAAAGCAAGTAGAAATATGATGCAGTCATTGTCCATGCTGGCGTGAATGACCTGAGATGTACCTCCCCGGACTACATGAAAAGAGGCATAGATGACCTGTCCGATTATGTAGTCCAGGCCAGTATGACACTGACCGTTTGCAGCATCCTACCCTCACCAAGAATGATGCCACAGTACAAACACAGAATGATCAGCTTTAACAAGTGGCACAATTACTGGTGTCATTCCAAGGGGATCCAATGTCTGTCTGCTTGGGATGTCATGCTTGACAAGCCACGCTGCTGTTCCAGGGATGGCTTGCACCTGTTACCCCTGGGTGTCTGGATATTGGATAAGGCTTTTGCCACCTCCATAGAGCCTTTCGTAGGCAAGGCTGAAAAGACTAACCCACCACCCTAGAAAACATAAGTAGAAAGAAACATAAGGGTAATGCTGACCAATGCCAGACATGTAAACCTCAATATGCATGCTCCCGAGGCCCTCCCCAGTATGGAGAACATTGATGTCCGTGCAGTGACAGAAACCTGCTGCAAGCCTCCTGACAGCACACCAGCACTACCAGGTTATACCTCATATCATGTGTTATGGCCCCAAAACCTGGACCAAACCATAAAAGGAGGGGGAGTATCCATAGTCAGCACAGACACCCATACGTCCAGGTAACTGACAATGCACGAAGCATCGGAGACCACCCATGTGCAACTAACTGTAGGCAAGACTGCTGTACAGTCTGTAGCATGCTACAGACCACACTCTCACACACAGAAACCCCACCCAGCTGTCCTGAAGACACTGGACAGTATGAATGTCCCACCAAATACCAAACAATGTACTCACAAATTACCACATAGGTAGTAAACCATTATGTATGGAAGGAGTAATAAGGGACCTAGGGACACAAGTGGACAGTAACCTGTTATGTGACACTCACATTGCCAATGTGGCTAGGAAGACTGTCTATATTGGACACCGTATCATGAAAGGATTCACATCTACGTCAACAGAGGTCATTGTGCCCCTATACTGTTCTCTTATCAGACCCATAATCTAGTACAATGCCTCATTTGGGATGTACCTTACCTGACACCTGCAGCAGTTAGAAAGACCTCAAAGGTACCTCACCAAGAGGCTAAAGGGTCTCAAATATATGTCATATGCTGCCTGGCTGTAGACTCCCCAGCTGAATGCAGTCACATACTGCCTACACAGAGGCATTGTATGCCTGTTGTACAAGGCCATGTCCAACACAGGAGTAATGGGCATGCTCCACCCCAGAAAACCCAAAGCCATCGGAGCTGTGAGAGTGAGAGATGCCAACCTCAACACATAATGAAATAGGATGTGCTGGAGGGATAGATACATAACCCAGAGGCTCCCTACACCCTGGAACAGAATCCCAATCCATGTTAGGCAGAGCCCCTCACTGACACTCATCAACAGGAATCTTGCCAAGTGGATGGATGATCGTAGATGTACACTGGGGGTCTTCACTGTGTCACGTCCAGACAGAGGCACAGTAAAGTAAATCATAAATGGCCATAATATTCACATAGCAAGGGGTGGCGAATGCCACACACACTCTGGCTAGGCTTATAAATGCCCTAGGGTGGATAGCCTAGTATGAACCTATGAACCTATGAAGATACAAATTGTACAGGACACTAAGAATAATCACAAGGCTTTCTTAACTGATGGTAGGAACCTTGTTGGGAATTCACAGATATGCTCTGAATCACTCAAATATTACAAACAACATACCAAACCCACACACATATTGCCAACATCCAACCTGACAGGTGCAGTGAAACCCCCCCCCCCCCCCCACAGAATGCAAAATATCTATCCCAGCAGACTGCTGGCCCCCTGACATTGCAGATGCTGAGGTAACAGCCAGCATCTACAAAGCAAAACACACAGCAGCAATGGTATGAGATGGTGTCCTGGGCTGAGTCCAACATGGACTCCAAGAAGAATGGAATGCCAAATCACACTGCTCAATGTCAGCCTTACCACAGGATATGCACCCAAAGAGCAGTGTACAACAACAGTGGTCCTTCTCAACAAAGGTGTTGCCTGAATGGATACTGCAAACTACCACCCCAGAATCCTGACAAGCTTGGTCTGCACAGCTATGGAAAGGATCAGCATGTACCACAGACATAAAGATATTGGGGACCTACTGACACCAGACCCTACCCAGTGTGGCTTTCTTAAGTGCAGATCCTGCCCCTTAAACATGCTTGACTCATTTGAAACAGTCATTAAGGTCATTGATGAGGGCAATGTGGTCCACACAGCGTAGCTGGACCTCGCAAAGGCTTCCATACAATACCCCACGTGTTCATTATAGATAAGCTCACCAGCTTAAATATAAACTCCTATGTCAGTAGAGGGGTTGCAAACCAGACCAAAGACAGAACTTACATGGTCAGACATGCTGCAGCCATGTCAGACTACAAACCAGATATAACTGGCATCCCACAAGGCTTGGTCCTGGGACCTCCCTCGTTTGGTATATATGTCCCATAGGTACAGGCCAACATGGAAGGACTGTGTCTGAACATGTTTGCAGAGGACTACAAACTGGCCACCTTATCTGACCCTCCAGCTGACACAAGCATCCCACAAAAGGGCCACATAGAACAGACAACTGGTGCCATAGCCATGTTAGCAAGCTAATTGCAGAAAAGTGTATAGTCAACCCCTGTGGATATACAGTAAGTGCCCACCAATTACCACATAGGTGTTAACCCATTAAGTACTTAACATGTAATGAGAGACCTGGGGCCGCAAGTTGATAGATATCCTGCATTGGACAAGCATGTGGCTGTAGTGGTTACAGAAACATACCATATACCCACCTAATCATGAAGGTTGTCAGATCTAGATAAGGGGAGGTCATTGTGGCTCTGCAGTCATCCTTCATCGGCGTTACAATTGACTGCAATAGCCCCTGTGGGTTGTACCTCAGCAGACACCTCCATCAACTGTAAAGTCCCCAAAAGTACCTCACCAGGAGTATCAAAGAGCTTGAACAGATGCCATGTGTTGCCTGATTAAACAAACTGCAGCTCCACACACTGCCATACTGCCCACCCAGTGGCAAGCTGTGCCTGATGTATAAAGGCATGTCCAAGCTGGAATCAATGAACATGCTGCACCTTGTACAATCTGAATGGCAGTGAGCTACGCACATGAGAGACCTGAACCCCAGCACTGACATAGATAGGACAAGCTGTACTGAATGACCCATAACACAGAAGCCACCCCCACTCTTGAGTAAACTCCCAGTACAGGTTAGCCAGAGAGTCACTCATCGACTCTCCTCAAGAGGAATCTTGATGAGTGGATGGGAGATGATAGGTTTACCCTGGGTATCACTGTTATGTCACAGGTAGATGGAGGCACAGTATACTAACCATGACATATGTCATGGCAAACTCCACTTACAATGTGTGTCGAAGGACAAACACAATCTCGGACTAGCATTAGAAATGGCCTAGGGCACATTGCTAGTGTTTGCCAATGTACACCTATGTTGTGGAATACACTACCAATGTTGGACAAGCCTGGTTTAAGTAGTTCATATCTGAACATAATGCAACATGGTCAGATGTGCACAACTGGCCCCTAACCAGGCTGTTGTGCTCACTATGAAAATGTAAAGCAGTGATAGGACTAAAGCCCAGGATACTGTCCACCACAGTGAAAGTACTGAACCAGTACATTATATGGTACTACAGTGTTAGGTCAGTATGAAAGATGTTGACAACTGTATGCAAAGTATCCCATGCATACCCTGCAGGAACAGTATAATCCCTGTTGTGTTCAGACACAAAGCAGTTGGACAGTAACTACACAACATGACACACAACACACAACCATAAACGTGAGATATTGTTGAAGTTCACACTCATCCACAAATGTGGTGGGCTGCAGAGTTCAACATATGGAAAGCTCACACAGGGCATGCTCGCACACTTTGATAAATGAGACATATGTCAGACAACATGCCATGGAAAGCCTGAACTGGACATGCTCAGACACTTAGGCCAAATCTCAGTTTAGCAGTTGGCCACACATATCTGGTATTTGTACGTGTTATTCCAGGAACCAACCACATTACAGCAATCTGCCCAGTGCACACAGTTAAATGACTACAGAGACATACGTGATATAGTGGATCCCGCTCATATTCAATCATCTTCCACAGAAACACAAGTTGTTCATAGAAACAGGGAATGCTATGGCAATAAAGACCTGCAAACAGTCTATCAGCAACAAATGTTGTGCATCTGACAATTAAACATATGGGTGTAGAGGTCAACACTAGGCTGTTTGCCCTAGGGAATGACAGCTTAGCCAGAGTGTGCTTGGCGTCTGCCTCCCCATTACAGTAGGCTACTGTGCCACTGTAAAGTAGGTCACATAAGGCACCGTGTGGGGCTAGTGTGCTGTGCCTCTGTAAGGCAGGGATACAGTGGAGATCCCAGGGGTTGAATTTGCTAAGCCACATCCATGTTGTTGGTGTGTGCTGGAAGAGGGTTGCTGAGGACCTCTAACAGTAAGTGGGCGTCAATAACAGACTGAGGGGAGCCTTATCTGCATTGTCTGAACAATTTCACTGTCAACACTTTGTTGTGATGATTATGAGGGATTGAAGTGTCATGCCAGTACTGTTCAGAGATGTCCTCCCTCTGCGGGCTACTGCTCTGCATTGTATTAGCTCACTCTGTCTGTTGGACAGCTCATATATGGCTGGTGTACACCTGACAGGTGTCCTGTTGTGGAGCAGTCATGGGTATATTTGGGATAGCATGATCAATGCAAAACTTCCACATGCTCATTGAATGCAATTGTCAAGGATTATGCAGAGTGGCCTGTATAGTCCCCCAGCATGGGTCCTTTGAAGTCTTCCACCCCAGTCTTCACAAGTGTAAAGTCTGCTTTTGATAAATACACTTTGTTTGCAGTGACAACCTTGCTTGGGGGTGGGGATGGGATATGGATGTCCAGGGAAAGGTGGGTATGGTCAGATATCAACAATGGTGGTCTACCTCTGGTGTGGAACAGTGAGTACCCATGTTGCAGATGGTCAGGTGCAATATGTATTCCCCTTGTGGCTGTGGTGAGTGGTTCTGCCATAGCACATGGACTCACAAATTGTAGTGGCTGTAGGGTAATGTTGTAGAGGCCTGAGTAGTTCCCACACACAATATACCTGTACCTGACGTTAACAACTGGAATGGTGTATGTGAACACCTGCATATCTTGGCACTGTTCCCAAGGAAGCAAAGTGTGTGTCCTGGATGTGGGAGGGGTGGTCCGAACTGGTTGGGTTGTGTGTTACAGGTCCTGTGGTCACGAAGCATGGTATAGAACATAACCTGCCAGTGCAATGTGCATATCTGACCCTGAAGTAGGTGGCTGCAAATGCATATATATGCTATCCCCCACCTGACAGGTAGTACTAGATGTACATACCTCTGTAGACATAATGATGTCAGCACCCTATAAATACTGCAGGTGCAGAGTAGATGCCCAGTAATTTGGATAGTGCGCTCTGCTAATGTGTCTCCCTCAAGTGTCATAATATAGTTAGGTAGGGGTTTGAATCCTACAAATGCTCAGTGTGTGTGGGTGAGCGGGGTTGGTGTTTGTGCAAGTCTGTGTGAGGGAAATGCCCCTTTTGGCAGCTGGGAAAACACACTACAGGATGCACATTCCCCTTTCTAAACACTGATGATGTCAGCACCCTATAAGTACAGCAGGAGAAGGGAAACTTCCCCCTAAAGTGAATAGCGTGCTCTGCTAATTTGTCTGTCTCGAGTGTCATAACATAATTAGGTAGGGGTTTGAATCCTGCAAATGCTCAGTGTGTGTGGAGGGGGGTTAGTGTGTGTGCAATTCTGTATGAAAAAAATGTCCCTTTTGGCAACTAGGAGAACACACTACAGGATGCACATTCCTCTTTCTAAACACTGATGATGTCAGCACCCTATAAGTACAGCAGGAGAAGGGAAACCTCCCAGTAATGCAAATAGCGCACTCTGCTAATGCATCCATCTCGAGTGTCATAACGTAGTTAGGTAGGGGTTTGAATCCTGCAAATAGTAAGTGTGTGTGTTTGGGTGAGGGGGGTTAGCGTGTATGCAATTCCGTGTGAGGGAAATGTCCCTTTTGGTAACTAGGAGAACACACTACAGGATGCACATTCCCCTTTCTAAACACTGATGATGTCAGCACCCTATAAGTACAGCAGGAGAAGAAAAACCTCCCAGTAATGTGAATAGCGCACTCTGCTAATGCGTTCATCTTGAGTGTCATAATATACTTAGGTAGGGGTTTGAATCCTGTAAGTGTTTGGGGGAGGGGGGTTACTGTGTATGCAATTCTGTGTGAGGGAAATGTCCCTTTGGGCAACTAGGAGAACACACTACATGATGCACATTCCCCTTTCTAAATACTGATGATGTCAGCACCCTATAAGCACAGCAGGAGAAAGAAAACCTCCCAGTAGTGTGAATAGCGTGCTCTGCTAATGCGTCTGTCTTGTGTTTCATAACATAGTTAGGAAGGAGTTTGAATCCTGCCAATGGCAAGTGTGGGGGGGGGGTGTGTGCAATTACATGCGTGAGACAACTGACCCTTTTGCCAACCAGTACAACACACCAGCTGCTGCATATTCCAATCTCTACACAGAGATGATGTCAGCACCCTACAAGTACAGCATAAGAGGGCAAATCTCCCAGTAATGCAAATAGCACGCTCTGCTACTGCGTCTCTCACTACTGTCATAGCAAAGTTAGTTATGGCTTTGAATTCCACACATGCCACATGTGTTTTTGTCACACGGAATGCCCATGTGTGTGGGTTGTTGTTCACAATAATGCATGACATCGATTAAACCAGTAATGGCAATGGACACAGATGATGTATGTGTGTGCCAAATACACATATGTACCTGTGACCTTCAATAGTTCCCATGTCTGATGCCTGCCACATGTGAATACATGGTATTTGCACTGGATAACATTATGACTGTGCTCTTCTGTGCGGGTGCTGCATGTGGTATGTGTATATACAGTGTTTGATGTATATGGTATCATCCTAGCAGCGAGGGATACACATCTGGTCTGGGGCATATAGTCTACATGTTGCTGATGAACAGGTGCTGCATGTTTTCACCTGTTGTGGGAGTGGTAACAAGTTGTTCCATAGCAATGCAGTGACTACATGCTAGGAACCTTTCAGCTAGGGAGTTGTAGCTACAGTAATTCATCAGCATTCAGTAATACGTCAGCATTCCTTGTGAGGGTATGATGCCAACCAAGGTCAGGGTCATACCAGCCTGTGCCACATGCTCAGAGAGCCCTTCCATGTTCCCTATCATGTAGTCCAGGGAGGTACATCACAGGTCAGCCATAGTGGCATGGACAATGACTGAGTCATATGTGTCCATGCCTCTGACTGACCTGTATGCTTGTGTTATGTGGTGGACCATAGTGCCCCACGGGCATATCACTGTGACCTTCACCTTGTCCAGCCTGGTGAGCGGGACCTCACTGTACCGGGCAATAAAGGTACCTAACACAACTATAGCAGGTGTGTTGTCTAGCCGTACAGGCTGTGACTGTTTGGCACACAGGATTTGTGTGCTATGTGTTGCACGTGCTGTGTTCTGGCTTAACGTATGCCTGTGTGCCAGCTGCAGAGGTGTCTGCTGCTCAGGCAGGATGCTATTCTGAGGCTCCACGAATGTCCCAGTGTGTTTGGATTGCTGTCAGTATAGGTCTACATCAGACTGGTATTGTAGTCACTGTAGTATTTCATGCCACCTGACAGGTTATGCCAGTACTGGGTTCAGAGTGCTTAGTCCCCAATTTGGCTATGTGGTTGCATCTCATACATGTGTTGTACATCCATGTGTAGGGGAGAGGGTTGACTGTGTACATGTGGCAGCTGTGACATTGCCACAAGACCCACATATTCCACAACTGTACCATAGAGGTGACTGACAAGTGACCTTTGCACATGCTACCATAGTATTGTGATTGCCATGGTGATTAACAGCACATAGGGCCAATGGGGAACAAGGTACATAGGTTCATAGGTTCATAGGTTCATACTAGGCTATCTGCCCTAGGGCATTTATAAGCCTAGCCAGAATGTGTTTGGCTTTCACTACCCATTTTAAATTTATTTTGCTATGCCCTTTTTCGAGGTTAGTATACTGTGCCTCTGTCTAACAGTGACACAGAAGTGATACCCGGGGTAAACTTACGATCTTCCATCCACTCATCAAGATTCCTCTTTAAGAGGGTCAATGAGGGACTCTGCCTAACCTGGACTGGGATTTTATTCCAGAATGAAGGGAGCCTCTGGGTTATGAATCTGTCCCTCCAGCATGTCCTATTTATTTCAGTGCTGAGGTTCAAGTTTCTCGAGCGTGTAGCTCGATGGAATTTGGATTTTCTGAGATGCAGCATTTCCATTAATTCTGGGTTGGACATGGCTTTATACATCAGGCACAGATCACCTCTGAACAGGTGGTATGCCACTGAATAGAGCTGGAGTTTCTTTAACCGGGCAGCATATGGCATCTGTTTGAGCCCTTTGATCCTCTTGGTGAGGTACATTTGGGGTCTTTCCAGTTGCTGCAGGTGTCTGGTAAGGTACATCCCAAAAGGGGCATTGTACTCAATTATGGGCCTGATGAGGGATGAGTAAAAAGACACGATGACCTCCCCTGATCTAGATGTGAATCCCTTCATGATTAGGTGGGCTATATAAAATGTTTTTCTAACCATTTTGGCCATGTGGTTGTCAAATGAGAGATTGCTATCAACTTGGGTCCCCAGGTCCCTAATTACTTCTTCTGTACTTAATGGATTACCACCTATGTGGTAATTTGTGGGCACTTTGTTTTGCCAAAGGGGATGACTATACACTTTTGGCATTTAGCTTGAGGCCATGGCTCTGGCACCAGTTGTCTGTTTCTATGAGGCCCTTTTGGAGGATGCTTGTGTCAGTTGGAGAGTCGATTATGGCAGCCAGTTTGCAGTCATCTGCGAACTTGGTCAGCCACAGTCCTTCCATGTTGGCCTGTACCTCCGAGAAATATATACCGAACAAGAGAGGTCCCAGGACTGAGCCTTGTGTGACACCACTTGTAACTGGTTTGGAGTCTGACATGGCTCCAGCAATTCTAACCATGTGGGTTCTGTCCTTGAGCCAGTTTGCAATCCATCTTGTGACATAGGGGTTTATATTTAAGCTGGTGAGCTTATCTATAATGCCCGAGTGGGGTATTGTATCGAAGACTTTTGCGAGGTCCAGGTAGACTGTGTGGACCACCTTCCCCTCGTCAATGGCCTTGGTGACTGTTTCAAAGAAATCAACCAGGTTTAAGAGGCAGGATCTGCCCTTAACAAAGCCAAACTGGGTAGGATCCAGTGTCTGTAGGTCCCCAATATCTTTATTTATGAAGTCCGTGATGATCCTTTCCATAGCTTTGCAGACCAAGCTAGTCAGGCTTATGGGGCGATAGTTTCCAGGATCCGTTGAGGCACCACCTTTATGGAGAGGGACCACTGTTGCTGTACGCCACTCTTTGGGTACATATCCTGTAGTAAGGCTGAGATTGAACAGTAGTTTTATGTTTGGGTTTAGCTCTTCTTGGAGTTCGTGTAGGACACAACCCAGGACACTGTCTGGTCCCATTAATGCTGTGTTTTTGCTTTGGAGAGGGTGGCTCTTACCTGAGCATCTGAGATGTCAGGGGGGCAGCACTCTGCTGGGATAGATATTTGCCCTTTTGGTGTGGAGGGGGGGGGAAGTTTGCGCTGAACCTGTCAGCTAGGATGTTGGCAATGTCTGTGGGTTCGGTGTATTTTTTGTCATTTTGGACTAATTCTGAGCATATCTGGGAATTACCACCCAGGTTCCTAACATAACTAAAGAAAGCCTTGTGATTATCCTTAGTGTCCTGTGCAATTTTCTCTCGAAGCTGGCCGTAGACAATTTTATGAGTGCCTGTAGTTTTTTGCTAATACTGATCAGTGATGCCTTCCCTTTTTGGGATTTTGCTCTGTCATTTAGTAGCTTCCTCCTTCTATTGTATAGTTTGTTTATGGCTGGGGTCCACCAGACAGGACGTCTGCCTTTGGAGGATTGGGTCTTGGTTTTATTTGGGATCACATGATCCATGCATTCCTGAAGGTATTCATAGAATGCGTTTATAAAAGATTCTGTGGTCTGGACCGTATTTTCCACAGGCCTGGGGGCTTTGAAGGATTCCACCTTGGTTTTGAGGAGTGTGAAATTTGCTTTAGAGAAGTTTTTCACTGTGGTTTTCTGGGCAGGGGGTGGGGTCGGGATGTGAATATCCAGTGAGATTAATTTATGGTCTGATCTTACCAGTGAGGGATACACTTCTGGTCTGGAGCATAGAGTCCCCATGTTGGTGATGATCAGGTCCAGTATGTTTTCCCCTCTTGTGGGAGTGGTAACAAGTTGTTCCATAGCATTTGAGTTTATAAATTCTAGGAACCTTTGGGCTAGGGTGTTGGAGCTAGAGTAATGCTCCCAGTCTATGTTTGGGTAGTTGAAGTCGCCCAATATAATGGTGTTTGGACAGACCTTCATATTTTCCAGTGTTCTCAGGAAGGCCGAGTGGGGTTCCTGGGTTTGGGAGGGTGGTCTGTAGCAGGCTATAAACTGGAAGGCAGTTTTACCCACTGTTAGTTGCACATGGATAGTCTCTGATGCTTCGTGCTTTGCCACCA
This sequence comes from Protopterus annectens, assembly GCF_019279795.1. NCBI lineage: Eukaryota > Metazoa > Chordata > Ceratodontiformes > Protopteridae > Protopterus > Protopterus annectens. The sequence continues at coordinate 232,593,822 of NC_056732.1, read as the reverse complement.
ACCTGGAGGTGTGGGTATCTTTGATGACTATCGATACTCCCCCTCCTTTTCTGGTTCAGTCCAAGTTTTGGGGCCGAAAAGCATGGTATGAGGTATAACCTGGTAGTGCTGGGGTGCTCTCGGTAGCCCTGAACCAGGTTTCTGTTACTGCATAGATATCGATGTTCTTCATGCTAAGGAGAGTTTTGAGTGCATGCATCTTGAGGTTTAGGCTTCTGGTGTTGAGTAGCATTACTCTTAGTTTCTTATCCCTTGTGATACCTATGGAGGTGGGTTTGTCCTTTGAGCCTTGCCTAAAAAAGGCACTATGGGGGCAGCAAGAGCCTTTGCCAATATCTGAAAGCCCAGGGTGACAGGTGCAAGCCATCCCTAGCGAAGCTGGTGGTTCAACAGAAGGTGAGTATGTGAGGGTGTAGTGCCTGTGATTAGTTAGCACTGGCATATATGACTGCTCACGTGGACAAATGCCAGGTAAGTCATATGCAATGTGTCACAGGCAATGTGCATGTGAACAGGACAAACAGTGACGTTCTGTCAAGTGAGACATGGACATACATATAGTAAGCTATGCAGATGTCACTAGGAGTCCACAGAAGCTCTGTAACTCTGCATTGCAGGTGGGATCAGTGTTCCAGGGTAACTGCAAGCAAACATGCATGCAAACAAAGCTACAGTAAGCAGGGCTGCATGTAGTCCATTGTACAACAAACAAGCTGTACCACTTCCGGTAGGTAACAGTGCAAATATGCAGGCACTATACACATGTACATGGAAATACACAGGTCAGATGGCTAGGGTCCATTCTCAGCGCACACAAGTGTACAGACCATGTACCGTCAGGATGTACAATAACTGGATGGAAACCCAGGTGCTCATACCTGCAGTAATACACATGTCAAATAACAGACACTGAGTCTTCACTCAGTGGTTCCATACTTAGTAGGATGTATGCTACCTGGCCTGCCACCACAGTATCCCTGACATGTATGGGGACTCTCCCTCCTGTGACAGTTAGTTTTGTGTGTTGGGGCTGTCTAGCATGGTATGAGATGTGAGCTTGCAGTGCTAGGGTGCTCCTGTGTGTCCTGTACCAGTCATGTAGTACTGCACACATATCAACATCCTCAAACATCCGCATTGCAGAGTCCAGTGTGGGCAACATGCCACTTGCAGTTTACATGTCCATCATTGCGTATCAATACTTTCATTACCTTGTATGTAGCCTTCTGTTGACATCCTTACCACCAGTATGCCAACATGTGCAGATGATACACTATGGTACTTACCATGGGTGTAGACAACAGTACAAGACAATCATACCCGTACTGCATCAGGCATGCTGGACTCCAGCCATTACCAAACCATGCAAGAGAATGAGGAAGCTACTACATGATAGAGCAAACATAAAAAGGAAGTAATCACTGATCAGTAGTATGGCAATAAAATATGTCCACACATACAATCCACTAAGGCCAGCTATAATGAAGTTGAATTGTGAATCTTGAGGCAATGTCACACCTGCCCCAAGTACACAGACAACCCTCAACTCCCCAAGAAATACAAATATATGTGAGAGATGCAACCATTTATCCAAACCGGAGGCTGAGCTCCCTCAACTCAGTACTGTCCAAAACTAGTCAAGAGGAGAAGGTAACCACACACACACCACAAACCCAGTCCCACATAGACCTATCACAACTGCAAACCAAAGACATAAACACAGAAAAACATTCCCGAGGCCCTAATTACAAACACACCACACCAACAGAGGCTTTCCAAAGCAGACACCCAAGCAACCACAACCTCCAAACATAGCACATGCAACACATAGTACACAAAGCTGGTGTGCCAAACAGTCACAGGCCAGAAGGAGAAACAACATGCCTGATACAGTTGTAATAGGTGACTCCATAGTCAGACACACTGCTGTCCGCTCACCCAGACTGAACAAGGGAAAGGGTACAGTAAGCTGCCTGTAGGCTGCTGACATGCCACATAACACAAGTACGCAGGTCACCCCAAAGCAAGTAGAAATATGATGCAGTCATTGTCCATGCTGGCGTGAATGACCTGAGATGTACCTCCCCGGACTACATGAAAAGAGACATAGATGACCTGTCCGATTATGTAGTCCAGGCCAGTATGACACTGACCGTTTGCAGCATCCTACCCTCACCAAGAATGATGCCACAGTACAAACACAGAATGATCAGCTTTAACAAGTGGCACAATTACTGGTGTCATTCCAAGGGGATCCAATGTCTGTCTGCTTAGGATGTCATGCTTGACAAGCCACGCTGCTGTTCCAGGGATGGCTTGCACCTGTTACCCCTGGGTGTCTGGATATTGGATAAGGCTTTTGCCACCTCCATAGAGCCTTTCGTAGGCAAGGCTGAAAAGACTAACCCACCACCTAGAAAACATAAGTAGAAAGAAACATAAGGGTAATGCTGACCAATGCCAGACATGTAAACCTCAATATGCATGCTCCGAGGCCCTCCCAGTATGGAGAACATTGATGTCCGTGCAGTGACAGAAACCTGCTGCAAAGCCTCCTGACAGCACACCAGCACTACCAGGTTATACCTCATATCATGTGTTATGGCCCCAAAACCTGGACCAAACCATAAAAGGAGGGGAGTATCCATAGTCAGCACAGACACCCATCGTCCAGGTAACTGACAATGCACTAAGCATCGGAGACCACCCATGTGCAACTAACTGTAGGCAAGACTGCTGTACAGTCTGTAGCATGCTACAGACCACACTTTCACACACAGAAACCCCACCCAGCTGTCCTGAAGACACTGGACAATATGAATTTCCCACCAAATACCAAACAAGGTACTCACAAATTACCACATAGGTAGTAAACCATTATGTATGGAAGGAGTAATAAAGGGACCTAGGGACACAAGTGGACAGTAACCTGTTATGTGACACTCACATTGCCAATGTGGCTAGGAAGACTGTCTATATTGGACACCGTATCATGAAAGGATTCACATCTACGTCAACAGAGGTCATTGTGCCCCTATACTGTTCTCTTATCAGACCCATAATCTAGTACAATGCCTCATTTGGGATGTACCTTACCTGACACCTGCAGCAGTTAGAAAGACCTCAAAGGTACCTCACCAAGAGGCTAAAGGGTCTCAAATATATGTCATATGCTGCCTGGCTGTAGACTCCCCAGCTGAATGCAGTCACATACTGCCTACACAGAGGCGTTGTATGCCTGTTGTACAAGGCCATGTCCAACACAGGAGTAATGGACATGCTCCACCCCAGAAAACCCAAAGCCATCGGAGCTGTGAGAGGAGAGATGCCAACCTCAACACATAATGAAATAGGATGTGCTGGAGGGATAGATACATAACCCAGAGGCTCCCTACACCCTGGAACAGAATCCCAATCCATGTTAGGCAGAGCCCTCACTGACACTCATCAACAGGAATCTTGCCAAGTGGATGGATGATCGTAGATGTACACTGGGGGTCTTCACTGTGTCACGTCCAGACAGAGGCACAGTAAAGTAAATCATAAATGGCCATAATATTCACATAGCAAGGGGTGGCGAATGCCACACACACTCTGGCTAGGCTTATAAATGCCCTAGGGTGGATAGCCTAGTATGAACCTATGAACCTATGAAGATACAAATTGTACAGGACACTAAGAATAATCACAAGGCTTTCTTAACTGATGGTAGGAACCTTGTTGGGAATTCACAGATATGCTCTGAATCACTCAAATATTACAAACAACATACCAAACCCACACACATATTGCCAACATCCAACCTGACAGGTGCAGTGAACCCCCCCCCCACAGAATGCAAAATATCTATCCCAGCAGACTGCTGGCCCCCTGACATTGCAGATGCTGAGGTAACAGCCAGCATCTACAAAGCAAAACACACAGCAGCAATGGTATGAGATGGTGTCCTGGGCTGAGTCCAACATGGACTCCAAGAAGAATGGAATGCCAAATCACACTGCTCAATGTCAGCCTTACCACAGGATATGCACCCAAAGAGCAGTGTACAACAACAGTGGTCCTTCTCAACAAAGGTGTTGCCTGAATGGATACTGCAAACTACCACCCCAGAATCCTGACAAGCTTGGTCTGCACAGCTATGGAAAGGATCAGCATGTACCACAGACATAAAGATATTGGGGACCTACTGACACCAGACCCTACCCAGTGTGGCTTTCTTAAGTGCAGATCCTGCCCTTAAACATGCTTGACTCATTTGAAACAGTCATTAAGGTCATTGATGAGGGCAATGTGGTCCACACAGCGTAGCTGGACCTCGCAAAGGCTTCCATACAATACCCCACGTGTTCATTATAGATAAGCTCACCAGTTTAAATATAAACTCCTATGTCAGTAGAGGGGTTGCAAACCAGACCAAAGACAGAACTGACATGGTCAGACATGCTGCAGCCATGTCAGACTACAAACCAGATATAACTGGCATCCCACAAGGCTTGGTCCTGGGACCTCCCTCGTTTGGTATATATGTCCCATAGGTACAGGCCAACATGGAAGGACTGTGTCTGAACATGTTTGCAGAGGACTACAAACTGGCCACCTTATCTGACCCTCCAGCTGACACAAGCATCCCACAAAAGGGCCACATAGAACAGACAACTGGTGCCATAGCCATGTTAGCAAGCTAATTGCAGAAAAGTGTATAGTCAACCCCTGTGGATATACAGTAAGTGCCCACCAATTACCTCATAGTTGTTAACCCATTAAGTACTTAACATGTAATGAGAGACCTGGGGACACGAGTTGATAGATATCCTGCATTGGACAAGCATGTGGCTGTAGTCGTTACAGAAACATACCATATACCCACCTAATCATGAAGGTTGTCAGATTTAGATAAGGGGAGGTCATTGTAGCTCTGCAGTCATCCTTCATCGGCGTTACAATTGACTGCAATAGCCCCTGTGGGATGTACCTCAGCAGACACCTCCATCAACTGTAAAGTCCCCAAAAGTACCTCACCAGGAGTATTAAAGAGCTTGAACAGATGCCATGTGTTGCCTGATTAAACAAACTGCAGCTCCACACACTGCCATACTGCCCACCCAGTGGCAAGCTGTGCCTGATGTATAAAGGCATGTCCAAGCTGGAATCAATGAACATGCTGCACCTTGTACAATCTGAATGGCAGTGAGCTACGCACATGAGAGACCTGAACCCCAGCACTGACATAGATAGGACAAGCTGTACTGAATGACCCATAACACAGAAGCCACCCCACTCTTGAGTAAACTCCCAGTACAGGTTAGCCAGAGAGTCACTCATCGACTCTCCTCAAGAGGAATCTTGATGAGTGGATGGGAGATGATAGGTTTACCCTGGGTATCACTGTTATGTCACAGGTAGATGGAGGCACAGTATACTAACCATGACATATGTCATGGCAAACTCCACTTACAATGTGTGTCAAGGACAAACACAATCTCGGACTAGCATTAGAAATGGCCTAGGGCACATTGCTAGTGTTTGCCAATGTACACCTATGTTGTGGAATACACTACCAATGTTGGACAAGCCTGGTTTAAGTAGTTCATATCTGAACATAATGCAACATGGTCAGATGTGCACAACTGGCCCCTAACCAGGCTGTTGTGCTCACTATGAAAATGTAAAGCAGTGATAGGACTAAAGCCCAGGATACTGTCCACCACAGTGAAAGTACTGAACCAGTACATTATATGGTACTACAGTGTTAGGTCAGTATGAAAGATGTTGACAACTGTATGCAAAGTATCCCATGCATACCCTGCAGGAACAGTATAATCCCTGTTGTGTTCAGACACAAAGCAGTTGGACAGTAACTACACAACATGACACACAACACACAACCATAAACGTGAGATATTGTTGAAGTTCACACTCATCCACAAATGTGGTGGGCTGCAGAGTTCAACATATGGAAAGCTCACACAGGGCATGCTCGCACACTTTGATAAATGAGACATATGTCAGACAACATGCCATGGAAAGCCTGAACTGGACATGCTCAGACACTTAGGCCAAATCTCAGTTTAGCAGTTGGCCACACATATCTGGTATTTGCACGTGTTATTCCAGGAACCAACCACATTACAGCAATCTGCCCAGTGCACACAGTTAAATGACTACAGAGACATACGTGATATAGTGGATCCGCTCATATTCAATCATCTTCCACAGAAACACAAGTTGTTCATAGAAACAGGGAATGCTATGGCAATAAAGACCTGCAAACAGTCTATCAGCAACAAATGTTGTGCATCTGACAATTAAACATATGGGTGTAGAGGTCAACACTAGGCTGTTTGCCCTAGGGAATGACAGCTTAGCCAGAGTGTGCTTGGCCTGCCTCCCCATTACAGTAGGCTACTGTGCCACTGTAAAGTAGGTCACATAAGGCACCGTGTGAGGCTAGTGTGCTGTGCCTCTGTAAGGCAGGGATACAGTGGAGATCCCAGGGGTTGAATTTGCTAAGCCACATCCATGTTGTTGGTGTGTGCTGGAAGAGGGTTGCTGAGGACTTCTAACAGTAAGTGGCATCAATAACAGACTGAGGGGAGCCTTATCTGCATTGTCTGAACAATTTCACTGTCAACACTTTGTTGTGATGATTATGAGGGATTGAAGTGTCATGCCAGTACTGTTCAGAGATGTCCTCCCTCTGTGGGCTACTGCTCTGCATTGTATTAGCTCACTCTGTCTGTTGGACAGCTCATATATGGCTGGTGTACACCTGACAGGTGTCCTGTTGTGGAGCAGTCATGGGTATATTTGGGATAGCACGATCAATGCAAAACTTCCACATGCTCATTGAATGCAATTGTCAAGGATTATGCAGAGTGGCCTGTATAGTCCCCCAGCATGGGTCCTTTGAAGTCTTCCACCCCAGTCTTCACAAGTGTAAAGTCTGCTTTTGATAAATACACTTTGTTTGCAGTGACAACCTTGCTTGGGGTGGGGATGGGATATGGATATCCAGGAAAGGTGGGTATGGTCAGATATCAACAATGGTGGTCTACCTCTGGTGTGGAACAGTGAGTACCCATGTTGCAGATGGTCAGGTGCAATATGTATTCCCCCTTGTGGCTGTGGTGAGTGGTTCTGCCATAGCACATGGACTCACAAATTGTAGTGGCTGTAGGGTAATGTTGTAGAGGCCTGAGTAGTTCCCACACACAATATACCTGTACCTGACGTTAACAACTGGAATGGTGTATGTGAACACCTGCATATCTTGGCACTGTTCCCAAGGAAGCAAAGTGTGTGTCCTGGATGTGGGAGGGGTGGTCCGAACTGGTTGGGTTGTGTGTTACAGGTCCTGTGGTCACGAAGCATGGTATAGAACATAACCTGCCAGTGCAATGTGCATATCTGACCCTGAAGTAGGTGGCTGCAAATGCATATATATGCTATCCCCCACCTGACAGGTAGTACTAGATGTACATACCTCTGTAGACATAATGATGTCAGCACCCTATAAATACTGCAGGTGCAGAGTAGATGCCCAGTAATTTGGATAGTGCGCTCTGCTAATGTGTCTCCCTCAAGTGTCATAATATAGTTAGGTAGGGGTTTGAATCCTACAAATGCTCAGTGTGTGTGGGTGAGCGGGGTTGGTGTTTGTGCAAGTCTGTGTGAGGGAAATGCCTTTTGGCAACTGGGAAAACACACTACAGGATGCACATTCCCCTTTCTAAACACTGATGATGTCAGCACCCTATAAGTATAGCAGGAGAAGGAAACTTCCCCTAAAGTGAATAGCTCTGCTAATTTGTCTGTCTCGAGTGTCATAACATAATTAGGTAGGGGTTTGAATCCTGCAAATGCTCGGTGTGTGTGGAGGGGGGTTAGTGTGTGCAAGTCTGTATGAAAGAAATGTCCCTCCTAGCAACTAAGAGAACACACTACAGGATGCACATTCCCTCTTCTAAACACTGATGATGTCAGCACCCTATAAGTACAGCAGGAGAAGGAAAACCTCCCAGTAATGCAAATAGCGCACTCTGCTAATGCATCCATCTCGAGTGTCATAACATAGTTAGGTAGGGGTTTGAATCCTGCAAATAGTAAGTGTGTGTGTGTGTTTGGGTGAGGGGTTAGCGTGTATGCAATTCGTGTGAGGGAAATGTCCTTTTGGTAACTAGGAGAACACACTACAGGATGCACATTCCCCTTTCTAAACACTGATGATGTCAGCACCCTATAAGTACAGCAGGAGAAGAAAAACCTCCCAGTAATGTGAATAGCGCACTCTGCTAATGCGTTCATCTTGAGTGTCATAATATACTTAGGTAGGGGTTTGAATCCTGTAAGTGTTTGGGGGAGGGGGGTTACTGTGTATGCAATTCTGTGTGAGGGAAATGTCCCTTTGGGCAACTAGGAGAACACACTACATGATGCACATTCCCCTTTCTAAACACTGATGATGTCAGCACCCTATAAGCACAGCAGGAGAAAGAAAACCTCCCAGTAGTGTGAATAGCATGCTCTGCTAATGCGTCTGTCTTGTGTTTCATAACATAGTTAGGAAGGAGTTTGAATCCTGCCAATGGCAAGTGTGGGGGGGTGTGTGGAAGTAGGGTGTGTGCAATTACATGCGTGAGAGAACTGACCCTTTTGCCAACCAGTACAACACACCAGCTGCTGCATATTCCAATCTCTACACAGAGATGATGTCAGCACCCTACAAGTACAGCAGAAGAGGGCAAATCTCCCAGTAATGCAAATAGCACGCTCTGCTACTGCGTCTCTCACTACTGTCATAGCAAAGTTAGTTATGGCTTTGAATTCCACACATGCCACATGTGTTTTTGTCACACGGAATGCCCATGTGTGTGGGTTGTTGTTCACAATAATGCATGACATCGATTAAACCAGTAATGGCAATGGACACAGATGATGTATGTGTGTGCCAAATACACATATGTACCTGTGACCTTCAATAGTTCCCATGTCTGATGCCTGCCACATGTGAATACATGGTATTTGCACTGGATAACATTATGACTGTGCTCTTCTGTGCGGGTGCTGCATGTGGTATGTGTATATACAGTGTTTGATGTATATGGTATCATCCTAGCAGCGAGGGATACACATCTGGTCTGGGGCATATAGTCTACATGTTGCTGATGAACAGGTGCTGCATGTTTTCACCTGTTGTGGGAGTGGTAACAAGTTGTTCCATAGCAATGCAGTGACTACATGCTAGGAACCTTTCAGCTAGGGAGTTGTAGCTACAGTAATTCATCAGCATTCAGTAATACGTCAGCATTCCTTGTGAGGGTATGATGCCAACCAAGGTCAGGGTCATACCAGCCTGTGCCACATGCTCAGAGAGCCCTTCCATGTTCCCTATCATGTAGTCCAGGGAGGTACATCACAGGTCAGCCATAGTGGCATGGACAATGACTGAGTCATATGTGTCCATGCCTCTGACTGACCTGTATGCTTGTGTTATGTGGTGGACCATAGTGCCCCACGGGCATATCACTGTGACCTTCACCTTGTCCAGCCTGGTGAGCGGGACCTCACTGTACCGGCAATAAAGGTACCTAACACAACTATAGCAGGTGTGTTGTCTAGCCGTACAGGCTGTGACTGTTTGGCACACAGGATTTGTGTGCTATGTGTTGCACGTGCTGTGTTCTGACTTAACGTGATGCCTGTGTGCCAGCTGCAGAGGTGTCTGCTGCTCAGGCAGGATGCTATTCTGAGGCTCCACGAATGTCCCAGTGTGTTTGGATTGCTGTCAGTATAGGTCTACATCAGACTGCTATTGTAGTCACTGTAGTATTTCATGCCACCTGACAGGTTATGCCAGTACTGGGTTCAGAGTGCTTAGTCCCCAATTTGGCTATGTGGTTGCATCTCATACATGTGTTGTACATCCATGTGTAGGGGAGAGGGTTGACTGTGTACATGTGGCAGCTGTGACATTGCCACAAGACCCACATATTCCACAACTGTACCATAGAGGTGACTGACAAGTGACCTTTGCACATGCTACCATAGTATTGTGATTGCCATGGTGATTAACAGCACATAGGGCCAATGGGGAACAAGGTACATAGGTTCATAGGTTCATAGGTTCATACTAGGCTATCTGCCCTAGGGCATTTATAAGCCTAGCCAGAATGTGTTTGGCTTTCACTACCCATTTTAAATTTATTTTGCTATGCCCTTTTTCGAGGTTAGTATACTGTGCCTCTGTCTAACAGTGACACAGAAGTGATACCCGGGGTAAACTTACGATCTTCCATCCACTCATCAAGATTCCTCTTTAAGAGGGTCAATGAGGGACTCTGCCTAACCTGGACTGGGATTTTATTCCAGAATGAAGGGAGCCTCTGGGTTATGAATCTGTCCCTCCAGCATGTCCTATTTATTTCAGTGCTGAGGTTCAAGTTTCTCGAGCGTGTAGCTCGATGGAATTTGGATTTTCTGAGATGCAGCATTTCCATTAATTCTGGGTTGGACATGGCTTTATATATCAGGCACAGATCACCTCTGAACAGGTGGTATGCCACTGAATAGAGCTGGAGTTTCTTTAACCGGGCAGCATATGGCATCTGTTTGAGCCCTTTGATCCTCTTGGTGAGGTACATTTGGGGTCTTTCCAGTTGCTGCAGGTGTCTGGTAAGGTACATCCCAAAAGGGGCATTGTACTCAATTATGGGCCTGATGAGGGATGAGTAAAAAGACACGATGACCTCCCCTGATCTAGATGTGAATCCCTTCATGATTAGGTGGGCTATATAAAATGTTTTTCTAACCATTTTGGCCATGTGGTTGTCAAATGAGAGATTGCTATCAACTTGGGTCCCCAGGTCCCTAATTACTTCTTCTGTACTTAATGGATTACCACCTATGTGGTAATTTGTGGGCACTTTGTTTTTGCCAAAGGGGATGACTATACACTTTTTGGCATTTAGCTTGAGGCCATGGCTCTGGCACCAGTTGTCTGTTTCTATGAGGCCCTTTTGGAGGATGCTTGTGTCAATTGGAGAGTCGATTATGGCAGCCAGTTTGCAGTCATCTGCGAACTTGGTCAGCCACAGTCCTTCCATGTTGGCCTGTACCTCCGAGAAATATATACCGAACAAGAGAGGTCCCAGGACTGAGCCTTGTGTGACACCACTTGTAACTGGTTTGGAGTCTGACATGGCTCCAGCAATTCTAACCATGTGGGTTCTGTCCTTGAGCCAGTTTGCAATCCATCTTGTGACATAGGGGTTTATATTTAAGCTGGTGAGCTTATCTATAATGCCCGAGTGGGGTATTGTATCGAAGACTTTTGCGAGGTCCAGGTAGACTGTGTGGACCACCTTCCCCTCGTCAATGGCCTTGGTGACTGTTTCAAAGAAATCAACCAGGTTTAAGAGGCAGGATCTGCCCTTAACAAAGCCAAACTGGGTAGGATCCAGTGTCTGTAGGTCCCCAATATCTTTATTTATGATGATCCTTTCCATAGCTTTGCAGACCAAGCTAGTCAGGCTTATGGGGCGATAGTTTCCAGGATCCGTTGAGGCACCACCTTTATGGAGAGGGACCACTGTTGCTGTACGCCACTCTTTGGGTACATATCCTGTAGTAAGGCTGAGATTGAACAGTAGTTTTATGTTTGGGTTTAGCTCTTCTTGGAGTTCGTGTAGGACACAACCCAGGACACTGTCTGGTCCCATTAATGCTGTGTTTTTGCTTTGGAGAGGGTGGCTCTTACCTGAGCATCTGAGATGTCAGGGGGGCAGCACTCTGCTGGGATAGATATTTGCCCTTTTGGTGAGGAGGGGGGGAGTTTGCGCCGAACCTGTCAGCTAGGATGTTGGCAATGTCTGTGGGTTCGGTGTTTTTTTTTGTCATTTTGGACTAATTCTGAGCATATCTGGGAATTACCACCCAGGTTCCTAACAGAACTAAAGAAAGCCTTGTGATTATCCTTAGTGTCCTGTGCAATTTTCTCTCAAGCTGGCCAGACAATTTTATGAGTGCCTGTAGTTTTTGCTAATACTGATCAGTGATGCCTTCCCTTTTGGGATTTTGCTCTGTCATTTAGTAGCTTCCTCCTTCTATTGTATAGTTTGTTTATGGCTGGGGTCCACCAGACAGGACGTCTGCCTTTGGAGGATTGGGTCTTGGTTTTATTTGGGATCACATGATCCATGCATTCCTGAAGGTATTCATAGAATGCGTTTATAAAAGATTCTGTGGTCTGGACCGTATTTTCCACAGGCCTGGGGGCTTTGAAGGATTCCACCTTGGTTTTGAGGAGTGTGAAATTTGCTTTAGAAAAGTTTTTCACTGTGGTTTTCTGGGCACGGGTGGGTCGGGATGTGAATATCCAGTGAGATTAATTTATGGTCTGATCTTACCAGTGAGGGATACACTTCTGGTCTGGAGCATAGAGTCCCCATGTTGGTGATGATCAGGTCCAGTATGTTTTCCCTCTTGTGGGAGTGGTAACAAGTTGTTCCATAGCATTTGAGTTTATAAATTCTAGGAACCTTTGGGCTAAGGTGTTGGAGCTAGAGTAATGCTCCCAGTCTATGTTTGGGTAGTTGAAGTCGCCCAATATAATGGTGTTTGGACAGACCTTCATATTTTCCAGTGTTCTCAGGAAGGCCGAGTGGGGTTCCTGGGTTTGGGAGGGTGGTCTGTAGCAGGCTATAAACTGGAAGGCAGTTTTACCCACTGTTAGTTGCACATGGATAGTCTCTGATGCTTCGTGCTTTGCCACCAACCTGGAGGTGTGGGTATCTTTGATGACTATCGATACTCCCCCTCCTTTTCTGGTTCAGTCCAAGTTTTGGGGCCGAAAAGCATGGTATGAGGTATAACCTGGTAGTGCTGGGGTGCTCTCGGTAGCCCTGAACCAGGTTTCTGTTACTGCATAGATATCGATGTTCTTCATGCTAAGGAGAGTTTTGAGTGCATGCATCTTGAGGTTTAGGCTTCTGGTGTTGAGTAGCATTACTCTTAGTTTCTTATCCCTTGTGATACCTATGGAGGTGGGTTTGTCCTTTGAGCCTTGCCTAAAAAAGGCACTATGGGGGCAGCAAGAGCCTTTGCCAATATCTGAAAGCCCAGGGGTGACAGGTGCAAGCCATCCCTAGCAAAGCTGGTGGTTCAACAGAAGGTGAGTATGTGAGGGTGTAGTGCCTGTGATTAGTTAGCACTGGCATATATGACTGCTCACGTGGACAAATGCCAGGTAAGTCATATGCAATGTGTCACAGGCAATGTGCATGTGAACAGGACAAACAGTGACGTTCTGTCAAGTGAGACATGGACATACATATAGTAAGCTATGCAGATGTCACTAGGAGTCCACAGAAGCTCTGTAACTCTGCATTGCAGGTGGGATCAGTGTTCCAGGGTAACTGCAAGCAAACATGCATGCAAACAAAGCTACAGTAAGCAGGGCTGCATGTAGTCCATTGTACAACAAACAAGCTGTACCACTTCCGGTAGGTAACAGTGCAAATATGCAGGCACTATACACATGTACATGGAAATACACAGGTCAGATGGCTAGGGTCCAATCTCAGCGCACACAAGTGTACAGACCATGTACTGCCAGGATGTACAATAACTGGATGGAAACCCAGGTGCTCATACCTGCAGTAATACACATGTCAAATAACAGACACTGAGCCTTCACTCAGTGGTTCCATACTTAGTAGGATGTATGCTACCTGGCCTGCCACCACAGTATCCCTGACATGTATGGGGACTCTCCCTCCTGTGACAGTTAGTTTTGTGTGTTGGGGCTGTCTAGCATGGTATGAGATGTGAGCTTGCAGTGCTAGGGTGCTCCTGTGTGTCCTGTACCAGTCATGTAGTACTGCACACATATCAACATCCTCAAACATCCGCATTGCAGAGTCCAGTGTGGGCAACATGCCACTTGCAGTTTACATGTCCATCATTACGTATCAATACTTTCATTACCTTGTATGTAGCCTTCTGTTGACATCCTTACCACCAGTATGCCAACATGTGCAGATGATACACTATGGTACTTACCATGGGTGTAGACAACAGTACAAGACAATCATACCCGTACTGCATCAGGCATGCTGGGATATACCCACAATTATATCAGCACACAGTACTGTTAACAACATGATACTATTACTACATGTCTATGTAGTCACCCTGTGCATCAGCAACATGCTAACCTGTACCTGCACTGATGTTACAGATTGCAGGAGGTGGCACAGTTTCATCATATGCACAGGGTGTGAACTTGGTATGCCTGAGTCAGCCACCAATACCACCAATTGACATGTATGTGTATATGTGTTGGTGAGGGACAGCAGTACAAGGTGGGGCAATGTTGATACAGTTGCATGTATGTGGTAGCCCTAGGTGTTATCAATTCACATGTGTGTATGGATGCACGCAGTTCCACCTCATGGTTGCCATATACTGGTGTTTGTGGACAGCCACAGACTGTACCTGCCAGGTCATACAGATCAGTGTCTGTGGCCATGGACACGGTACCTGTGCCTTGCAGGGGTGCTACGGACCGTATCCGGTACCAATCCAGAATGAGTACTGTCATCAGAAGCAGGTGTTCCTTGACTAGACACAGATCCCTGTTGGGCCTGTCCAGAGCCACGTGCACGTGGTCTCCTGGGGCGGTCTAATGACAGCACAGACCCAGCATTGCTGGGGCTGCTGCTGGCACTATGGGGGCGGCCGCGGCCCTGTTGTCATCCGCGATGACTGCCAGCTGCTGCTTTTGCTGGCATACGCCCACGTCGACGCCTCAACCGTCCACCATTGCCCTGGGTCATGGACATCTAGTTGTGGAACCGGTCTAATATGTCCCCACAACGTCTGTCTATGACATCGGTGAAATTACGGATGGCAGCCGCAATGTCACGCATACTGTCAGTCATGGCTGTGCGACATGCTGTCAGCTCCCTCAGACCCTGTCTGGTGTACTGTTCCATACGTGACTGTGCCTGCATGGCAGCCTGAAACATAGCTGAGGTTGTAAGACCTCTGTGGGCACGTCTGACAGGGGCAGTACGCCCACGGATTCTCCCACGAGAACCCCTGGACATCTGTCTGTGTGGTACCATCTCAGGGACATGCCCATGACTGCTGTGTGGGGAAGCATGTGCCACAGATACCACATTACCCTGGTCAATGCCCACTGTATCCTGTCCATCACCTAGGGACATTGGTCACAAAGGGTGTATTGGCAGGATAACTGTGCACATTGATGGGGTTGATAGCTGTGTACTGTCAATTGGCTGACCAATGACGGACCCTGGCATACCTTCCTGTGCCATTACACAGATGTCATCATTATCAGTACCCATGGCACCTGATTCAGGTTCCCTGCTGCATGACACCAGAGCAGCACCAGAACCTGTGGGAGGGAAACAGGAAACACAGTTTACAATGTCTACACAATATTACCAGTGATGCACACATGCACACATGCACAGGTGCACACATGCACACATGCACAGGTGCACACATGCACACATGCACACATGCACAGGTGCACACATGCACACATGCACACAGTTGCACACAGTTGCACACTTGCACACTACTCAGTATGCGAGATATCAACACACAGACACACCTGCATGCATACACAGAGCACTACTCAGTGAGCCTAATATTACTATTACTATCAAGACTATTAAAGGTATCGTTAATACACACTCACCAGCATGGATAGGCTGCATTGCTGTTACACCGGAGGCACCTGCAGAAGTGACGAAATTAATGTCAGTGGGCACAACTGTGCCATTGTTACTGAGTATGATACAGGTCAGTAGTACAACAGTTGCCTTTCACAGGTCAGCTGCTGATATTGAGAATATCACACTTGCACATTAAATACTATTATGACTGCTACAAACCAAGGACACACCTCACACATGCATTAACTACCAGTGTACAGTCAACTATACATATGGCATATTACCTGCACGCTCATAGTCTTGCTGTTGCGTGGCTCCAGCCTCCATCATAATGCATGTCTGCTGCTGTTGTTGTTGTTGGCGGGCTGGAGCCACAACACTTATGAGTAGTCCCTCCAGTCTGGTGAGTGGGGGATGTGTAGCCACCCCACCACCTGTGTCAACCTGTTGCCTGTGGATATCCGATGCACGCTGATGGACATTTCTGATTAAATCACTGCAGTGATGTCGTACCTGCTCATATGTCCTATTATGCGTGCCTATGTCATTTACCCGACAGACCATGTCTTGCCACAGTGCAGCCATCTCCTGCTGATTCTGCTGCTGTAGGAAAAGAGTATTGCATAATCCCGCACCAGGCTCTGGTGTATCTCCTCATCCTCAGCTGTAGAGTAAGCTGGATTGCACTGGTGAGCCATGGTCCTGAAAAAGGAAATAACATGATATCAGCAAAATATGTCAGCAGAATTTGGCACACATACTACACATGCTACTCGACTGTTGTGATACAACATATCTCACATATATAGCATCTGACTGTCTATTGGTGGATACACATGTAAATGGCCAGGTATCAGTGCTCAGCCAACAACTGTGCAACAGTACCTGGCACACTCCATACGACATACTACCAAACCCCAGCAGTCAGAACACTGATTCAGGTCCAAAGCACCTCCTCACACTGGGGGTTTGTATCGAGGTACTGTATGGGGTACATCATCAACTACTGTGAGCTGACCACAAACTAATTGCCCTGGATATACATATCCCACCTCCACCACCAGCACAAATGACTACAGTGAATAACATTTCAAATGCAAACTTTACACTTTGTAACAGTGACATGGTATCCTTTCAGCCCACTGGGCCAGTGGAAGACACAACCCACAATGCTGACCCCTTTACAAATTATTTCTATGGACATCTCCGAGAATGCATGGATCATGCAATCCCATATAAGACCAAGACACTCTCCACAAAGGGACAGCATCCTGTCTGATGAACCCCAGCCATGGACAGATTGTATAACAAAAGATGGAAGCTACTGCAAGACAGAGCATAATTCCGTAAAGGGAAGGCATGTCTGATCAGCACTAGTAAGGAGCTATTTTCTCTCATACAAATATCCATGGGCAACTTTGAGAGGGAAATCAACAGGGACACTACAGATAACCACAAGGCCTTCTTCAATTATGTTAGCAACCTGGTCAGAAACCCTCCAATATGCTCATAGTTAGTACACAACAACAAATAATTCACTGAACCCACAGACATTGGCAACATTGTGGCAGACAGGTTCAGTGCAGGTTTCCCTCCTCCCTCTCCCCCAAAATAAGACATACTTATCCCAGCTGACTGTAACCTCCCTGTCATCACAGATGTCCAGGTGAGAGCCGCCCTCAGAAAAGCAGAATACACAACATGAATGGGATCTGATGGTATCCCCGGTTGCATGCTACATGAACTCTAAGAGGAGCTAAACACACATATGGAAGTGCTATGTAACACTAGCCTGTCTACAGGATATGTACCTGTACACTGGCGCACAGCAGCAGTGGTTCCACTCCAAGAAGGAGGTACCTCTACATACCAATACAATACAACACAATACAATACATTACAATACAATACAATACAATATGCTATTGCCCCTGGGACTACAGCAGCATACTGTTCTGCTACCCTGACCATTGTGACACATGTGATGTGATGGTACCTGCTGCTGTCAAACAGTTACACAGGGTGACTCATATGGCATATTACCTATCTGACTAACATTCAGCAGGGGTATGTGTGACATGTACTCATGGGGAGTCTTGCTTCTTAACACTGTGTGGTTTATTGCAGGGTATGTCTTATCTGTGGGTAGGAACGTGTACCTCCACCATGTGCTCTGTATTGCAGTGTCACGGATGACACACAGCAGTCATTTAGGTTGTGGATGGTGTGAGGTGTTACTATGGTTGTTGGACATCTGTCATGGGTGTGACTTAAGTATGCAAATCCAGGAGTGGTAACCTCTATGTGGGTAGTATGTGTGTACTCTGAGGTGTTGTTAGTCACTGTGCATTGGTAATGTGTTTGAGTGCATTGTCACAGTGTTGTACATGTCACTGTGTCCTTCTCCATATCTGTAGCTGTCATGTGAGGTACATACCGTGGCAGCCATTGTGTAGTGTGGAGGGGTACACTGACCTACATGTCCATAGCTGACACACCATGTCTGCTGACACATACCATGTGCAGGTATCCCAGGAATAGTGTGCCACTGTGAATATCATTGGGGGGACTATTGTACACATTTATGACCCTGTTCACCCCTGACACATGCAGTGGTGTGCAGCCAATCACATATCTGGTGGTTACTGGTGTAGGTGATTTGAAATGGGGTATGGTACTCCAGTTTTGACACTGGTGTTAACTCCATGCCTTTGTCACCAGGCACCTGTTGCAATACATCTGTACACATGTGCCTCACTCAGAATATATATACATCTCTCTCTCTCTATATATATTGCACATCTTAAAAACTTCTGGCTCTGCTCTTGTACCAATCCAGACTGAGAAACCTTATACCTTCTACTATCATACTTCCTTACTTCTCAACTGCAATCTTTCTCTGTGTTCTCAATCAACCTAATGACTGTACAGTTTCTACTGTTCTCACAAAAAAAAAAAAATATATATATATATATATTCTATATACACTAATATGTATGAAATGACCTGAATGGATTGTAGTTTTAGAAATAATTAATGTCTTTCTCAATATGTACATAGCACTATATGTGTTCTATGTTTTCTTGATCTAGACTATTAAGTATCCATGGTAACTCAATGTCTGCCAAAGGAACTTATAGTAAATCTACAATTTGTATAACCTTGTTTTAAATCTGTGGAGCTTTTCTCCCCGGGCCTCCACTGAAAATGGAAATTATCCAGCTGGACTAGCCCGGTCAACAAATGTAAAATAAATAAAATAAAATAAATATATATATATATATATATATATATATATATATATATATATATATATATATGTCTGTATACATATACACATATATATATATATATATATATTGATGTACATATATTGCTATAGATATGGAGAGAGGGGGTGTGTGACAGAGAGGGGGTGAGAGTGACAGAGGGGGTGGGACAGGGGGAGTATGAGATCGTCATATACAGTCATACCTGTAGATAGTCAGATCTGTCTGTCTATGTATATGTATGTACATATATCTATATCTGTAGGTGTGTATTACATATATATGTTTGTACATATTCTATCTACATCTGTCTATGTATTCCTACATCTCTCTCTATGTATGTATACATATATACATATTATATATATATATATATATATATATATATATATATATACATACATACATATATTGACATACATACGTATCCATATGATAGGTATATCAACATGTTTGTTTACAAAACTGTATACACACACTAACATACTGCTAAACATACATAACTGTGAAACCTACTTTGTACATTGCACTACAACCTACATTCAACCTACATTGATATGTGCACATAGATGCTCTCACATACATATGTATGTACAGCCTTCACTGATAGTTGCTGTATGTCCCCTGCCCTTTGCACATCTTCATATACATATGGATACAGACCAATGACACATATGGAGGGTTCACAGTATGTAGACTTTTATAATATTACTTTACATTACCTGTGTTTGTCACAGCTGCTTGTGTTGCCGTCTGGTTTCGTGTCCTGCTGCTCCACTTGCCAGTTGTCAGCTTTCAAGTGGTTGTTGCTGAATGGTTTTGTTTGTGTATGTTTAATTTTTTTTTCTCTGTCTCTCTCTCTCTCTCTGTCTCTCCCTACCTCCACAGGGTGCAATGAAAGTATTGCATGTGTGGACTGGGAGTACAGCATGCTTTTGTAGGTATCTGCATATGTCCATGTGATGGCCTCTGCACCAATTGTTAGTCAGCATTTGCTAATTGCATGCAGCCAGTTGTGTACTGATTGCAGTTCTCACTGTGATTTCAGGACAGTGCTATAAAAAGGTATGTGAGATAGGCATAGCCCTTTCAGATTTTATGGGCAGGGACCATGCTGGTATGCTGTGGACACTGTTCTGTGAGTGTAAAGGTTAGTATCTCTCTCATATTTCCGGCTGTGTTGTAGATTAACATTTCTCCATTCATTTCTCCAGTTTCCTGTACTAAGTGTGTATGTACACTGACACCTAAGACTACTACTACTGTTAATGTGGGTGTGTGTGTGCTTTCCTGTGGGACATGTGGTGTAACTGGTGTATAGCAGTGGCTCTTGCACTTTGTTGCTATGGCTTCAATATTTGCCCTTTACATTCACTACTTGTAGGCCTGCCAGGTGTCTTGACTGTAGTGTTTTGCTGTGGCTTTCCTATTTTCCATGTACATTCACACCTTGGAATGCTTGCTATATCTGCTAGGGTGTTACTGCATGCAGTGTGGTCTGGCCATGGTGTGGGCCTTGACATCTATTAGGGTATTTGAGTATGCTGCTGAGCAGGCCCCAGAGACTCTCAGGTGCATCTTTTATCTGCCTCATGGAATGGTACATATCAGTGGGGTACACCCATTAAATTGTCTGGTATTCTGCAGTTGCGACTGTGGGATAGCATGAGCATATGTATTACTGCACTATTTCTGCCATGCAAGTGATGCATACTTTCAGTACTTCAGAGTTACCATTGCATGTGTTGTAACACCTTTCTGCCTACTGTATGTACATTTCACATGGAGTCTGTGGGGCATCCCTGTAACTCAGTCACTGTTCCTATGTCTAGCCTCTTAACTATTCAAATATGGCAGTGTCAGACTTCTCAAGTGTACAGATATTTGCAGGTTGTCCACATTTCTGCCTCATTTTTTGGTCAATATCTCATGAACAGCTCTTTCTGGCAAATCACTCTGGGCTCAAGTCAGACTATAGTGACAAACATTTAAGTTTCAGACTTCATACCCTTCCAAACATCCAACAAAATGCAGAACCTGTTACTCTCTGAACTGTCTAAGTTTGTTGTAGCATTATTTGGAATGTGTCCCTGTTTTTGGCCCTTTGCTCCATATATTTTATTACTTGGTCCGGATGTGTTCCTGTAAGAGGTTGTGGGGTATGGGCAGTGATTACCCTGCTGTGAGTATGTGTGTGGCTTGCAAGGAGCTACAGTGACATTATTACCTACTAGCTACCAACTAGCATGGCTGTTTCTGTTCACACACTACTATTATAGAAATCCACCAGATTTGACAGTAAATATACATGACATGCTTTGTGTACAACACATCCTATATTCCCTTTACATTCATTCCTACTATTACATGATATATTTATTGTAGCACAATGTTCTTATATAACAGTCATGGCTTAGGGGTAAGTCATGCAGACTGCTGTTTCCAAGGTCCTGGGTTCGGGACTGACAGTGGGATTTTATTTTGCTTTTGAGCAGACTACAGGACTTGTCATTCAGAGTGACTAAGGCACTTTTAAGCCGTTTTAACTGGGTTAGCGCTGGTTTGCGCGGAGCTCCCGCATGCGCACTGGCATTCAGCTCCGCGCACACCCGCTTACAACCGCTTAAAAGTGCTTACTCTTGCGCACACCCGTGCTATTTTCTTTGAAAGAAATGAAAATGGGGAGACAGGAAAGTGGTGAAAAAGGGGTCACAAAGAGGGTAAGACAGTAAGGAAACAAGCTTGGGTTTTGCAGGAGGGATGTAGGTAAGGCCCATAGCTGCCCATTTCTTCATCAGCAACAGCTGTGCATATGTTTGTAATTTGGTGTGACATTTGAAACCTTCCCCCCCCTGAGAGAGGTGAGAGGACAACAATAATACTTGTTGTACAGCCAATTGTAATTGACAGTTTCCATGTCCAGCAGACATGTGTGCGAAATGGGCAGCTATGTATGGGGCGTAATTTTTTTGTGGGTACAGAGTGCCCTTTTTTTTTCAGGTGAGAGTGGTATGTCAAGTAAAGGAAGTCGGTATAGCTGGGGAGGTAGGTTGGGTAGGTCAACAGACAAGACAAACAAGACGCATACAGGGGTGTTGTATGACACATGTGGGGGGGGTTACACAATTGACGGGGACGGATGTTTGGATATCTAGAGCCCATGAGCCCACAGATGACAACAGTGGAACTGATATCCCCACCCATGGGCAGTTGCCACTGTGCCTTCACTGCCCAGGATGGGGCTGTGCTGTGGGCTGTGTAGGCCGGGCAGCAGGCACACCCGTTAGTTGTGCCACCTGTGCCTCAAGCTGGCGTAGGGGCCCAAGAATAGCTTCCTGGATCTCCCTACGCACCACAGTCCGGACGCTACGGAGGGTGAATGGTTGTTATCCTCCAGCCACACTTGCAGAGGGGGGACGAGCCCCATCCCCTGCAGTGCTTCCACCCGCAGGTGGCACAGGGCCACTGGAGGAGGGTCTGGACTGGGCACTACTGCCAGGTGCACTTGCCAGCTGAGGTGGGAGAGGTGGGATCCGCTGGAACCCACCTTCCCTGTCGTCCTATGTTTTGCATTATGTCATGACAGTTTGGGTTAGTAACATACAATACCATTCACAATTAGTTGTAACAGCATGCATTAGTATTCCCATTAACCAAACACCCAGATATTCCAACCATTGAACAGCAAGCATAACACATGCATAATTTGAACAGCAATACACAGTCCAACAACATACAGGGTTGATTGATGGCAACAGGCCATCAGGTTTGGATGTATGAACAGGGCAGATGCATCAACGTGCATGCAAATATGTATGACTCAACAGGACAAATGTCCAGGGGTGTTAATTGTGATTGCATATACCAATTTCACGTGGAATGGATTATATGTGGTTATAGGGTAGGGTGAAGAAACTTTAATCAACACCTTCAAATACCAATACATATGCTGTACATTTCTAATAGCTGCAGATATATACACACTACAGTTCTACCTACAGTTTCCTATGTGATAACTACTTCAAGTTGGTGATAGGAATGTTACTGCTACATCAATATACATTTTCATTTTTATTCATACACATTCATATCTGGCTCTGTTCGGCTACATCATCCTGCTACATTTGCTTTATATAGCTATAGACAACTGTGGATGTTTGGTATTTCAGTCAACCATACTATCTGCATATTGCAGACTGAGAGCAACATATCCAGATTTTGGGATACACATTCCAGCTGCAGGAACATTTTGAACACATTTCGCAGTTTGGTTCTGCTTGTCACATTCATTTCATTCTGTACTGACTGCAGTATACTTTATTCAGGAGTTATTACTACTTTATTGGTGGATTCATAACTCTTTCTCACACTCTCTCACTTGTTTTATTTTTCAATTCAGGATGGTACTTAATTCTAGGCTTTACTGACATGTTTTACCTGTAGTTATTACAATCCTTTCCGACAGTCTCACTTCTGTCATGTTTCTGTATTTCAGCAGGGATACATTTCACACATGTGTTTTACTCAGCTTCTGCAGCTGTACTTTTCAGCCTGCTGCAGGTTTTCTACTATTATATTACAGGTGGGACATCTTTATTTCAGACTTTATTTCAGACTTTTTCATTTCTCTGTTTGGATTACAGAATGCATCACACTTTTGTAATCAAGCAATACTTGCAAACCCTCTTACACTGTTACTTGCACATTTTATTACTTAGTGACTACACTGCACTCTTTTGCTAACTGTCATACTTTTATATTTATTTACAGTTACAGGGAGAGGATTACTGACCTGCCTGGTGGCGCAACCACACCAGCCTATCGCCATAGGCTCTACGGTTCACAGATTGGACACCTGCAGCTGTAATATAAATAAAGTAATATTGGAATACACATCTCCATAATATCAGCTAGTTTAATTTCTTAAATAATTAGATGTAACTTACTCAGTAGTGGGGCGTTGGGCATTTGCCGGGGCTCCTGGATCCAACGGTTCAGTTGGTCCTGCTTCCGTCTCTTCAGGTCCGCATGGTGGTGACGGACCTGCTCACCAGTCCTTGGTATCCCTGTGGCACTGGTAAGATCATGAGCCAACCGGTCCCATGCCTCAGCCCTATATGCTCCCCACAGGACCTGGCCCTGCATGAGTTGGGCCTCATGATTGTGGACAAGGAGCCAAACCATATATTTGGACTCCTCAATGCCCACCTCTGTGCTCAAAAGCAACTACCCTCACCTACACCTGACATTCTGGCTGCAAGTTGGTTCTACAATTGGTTATGCTGTGTATTCCCGTCTATGGGGCTTATATATGCCGTTTTTCCCGCACTTATCTGTGATTGGCCATTTTGGAATTGTATCAGCTTCACAAAACCTGCTTTGTCATGCTCCTCTTTCTATTCATTCCTATATATTTGCTATTACTGCATTTCTAAGTACACCTGTCATGGCTTAGTGGTTCAGTACCTTGACTGTGGTGCATGGTATCCTGGGTTCGAACCTGGCCACTGCTTTTTATATTTTATGACTGTCTACACAGGCTAGGAAGTGTGTCTGTGTAAAGGCAGTTTTGTTACAGCTTGCTCAACATTGCCCGTCAGTTAGCTTGTTGGCGCAGCACGCAGCTCCGCGCAAATGGGTTATGCTGGTTTACGCTTCATTTGGCTGTCAGCACGCATATTACGCTCAGCTCAGCTAGGGGCACACAGTTTCAGTATGTTAAACCACTGCTCACCTACGGGCACTCATTTTGCACCTGTTGAACCACTGCACACCCACGGGCACTTATTTTGCCCCTGTTAAACCACTGCTCACCTACAGGCAGATGCACTCAACTTGTTAAACTGTAGCTCAGCTATAGGCACATCTGGCATTTTTTATTATTTTGTTATCTCACATTTCTTCAAAATAAATGGCCCATTTCATTGCATTTTACATAAAATATAATTTTATATGTGTACATATATGTCAGGGACTTGTTTCGTGCTTATTTCACTAAAAATAAAAATTTATGTTGTGGGGGCTCGAACCATGACTGCCTGCTCTTAAGCTGACATCTCTACCGCTATGCTATTGCTTTTTGGCTTACTTTGCATATTTAGTTCTTATGTGCTTTTCCACTGACTGCTAACTGTGGCTAAGCTACGGCACGCATGCTAAAACGCACTCATGGGCAAACATCTTTACAATTTAAAAAAAATATAACATGTTCATTTATATATTTTATGTTCATAGTCTGTGGGGGCATTTGTTGCATTGTTTATTCACATTTCCATGGACTCTGTCGTGGGGGTTTACTTTCGGGACTTTTAATCTTCTTGGGGCGTGTCCGTTTGCAGGGCTCGGCCTATGGACACGCCCCCTACTGTCTTCCACAGACCGTGTAAGCCTTAGGTGTGATTCAGCATGCCCTCATGCATATGCATGACATGCTGACATCACACCGTTTAACTGCAGCCTCCGTGTAAGCCTTGTAACTCTTACACGGAGGCTTCGTGAATCCTGCCCATTGTATATTTAGCATATTGTCTTAGGTGTCCAGCATTTTATGTAGAGAAGACTAACAGGACTCTAAGGGAATGAATTACAGAGCATATTTATGCTATTAATAAAGAGGATGACACGAACAGTATAGCTAGACATGTGCTAGAACATGGAACATTACATAAGTTCAGGTTCCTAGTTCTAGAATTAGTGTATACAAGGCCTAGTTTAGGGAATATCAAAAATATGACTGAGAAAGTAGAGACTAAATGGATAATACAACTGCAGGCAGATAGAAGTTATGGGCTGAATGATAAGGTGTCTATTAAATCATTTTTAGCAGAGAGAGCACTTA
Source organism: Protopterus annectens (assembly GCF_019279795.1). NCBI lineage: Eukaryota > Metazoa > Chordata > Ceratodontiformes > Protopteridae > Protopterus > Protopterus annectens. The sequence goes on along the minus strand of NC_056732.1, from coordinate 232,568,011 downwards.
ATAAATATGTTTTTATTCAGGTTAGGTAGTAGTTTTTATAAGTATACATTCTTATGATATTATTTTTGTGTTTTTTATGTTTATGATTTTATTTGATGCATATACCTTTTATATATAGGTCTGCTCAAAGGTTAATTTAGGGTTAATATTACTTAACTTATAAGTGTATAATAGATTATTTTCTGTGACTGGCAGATTTGTAATGGCTGTAGAGTTTAAAATGACGTTGATTTGAACCTTTTAACAGGAATCTGATGAAGCGCCTTACTTAGACGTGAAAGCGCTTATTCTGTTAATAAATATATTTTTGTCTATACCTGGGAGCCGTGTTTGTGCACTCACTGTTTGCTTTATTTGTGATACTTGTATACCATGGAGCCAATCAAGTTTTGTTCCATGTACTTTAAAGAAAGCTGAAGCCCACTACAAGCTTCTGGTGAAATTAAGTGATACTCTGAAAAAGCACACATGATCAGATTTCTAGGTTATCTCTTTGACCCAGCATGCATCATGACAAAGTGAAGTAAGTGGCTGTTGCTGGCGCTCCTATCCTGGGTGGACGGAGGTATTCCTAGTCCACTGCTTGGGTGGAGAGAGGTATCCTTAGCCCACTACTTGAGTGGGATCTAGTGGAGGCAGTGGGTGCTACACCCTCAGAGTTGTGATCTAGTCAGTAAATACTACTGAGCAGTGCTATTGCATGTCACAGGCCTGAAGATGACATATATGCTAACATGTACATACATTCCCAATGGATAGGCAGCTATTGTGGATCTCAGAAACAGTTTTTGTGGGGATACAAGCTCTGGGTGGTGAGATCCACTTGATTTTGGAACATCCTACTTCCTGAATTTTGCCTTTTACAGAGGTGCCAACCTATAAGTGCTACCCAAAGAATGAATGGGCTTTTCTGTCACTGTGGGGAGAGGAGGGGACCAAACTTCACTCTGCAATGGGGGGGGGGGGTTGGTGAGCTCCCTAAGGCCTCATGGATCTGAGACAGAAGAAGATCTAGGTGAGCTCCTTCTGTGAACCTGGTCAGCTCCCTAGGGAGGATTGAATGAGTCAGCTGACATTTATAGCTAGGACCCTAGGTCACGTTTAGTGGCTCAGGGAAGGAAAATAGCTTTATATCTGGCACAGTGTAATCTATGTATTCAGCTGAGTGCACAAATGGTCATGACAAATAAATGAGCATGCACTGGGTATAATATGTTTTAAACAACAACTTCAGTGAACTGCACTTTGAGAGAGAATCTCCATATTGCTCATTGGCACACTTTTTGATAATTCTGCTCTATAGATGCAAGGGACATGCTACTCACTATGAAGGCACTCACTGGTAGTGCCTTCATGTGAGACCTTTAGGGATTGCAAGTCCTGGTGAGACCATAATGTGAATGAAGGCCTCTCTTATTTTAGTACAGGTCATTTCTTTCATCAGGGTGCAGTTAGATACACTTCATTGTTAATTATTCCTACTCATGAAGATGTTCCAGGAAATCTTAGCTTTGGCTACTTGGCTGAAGATATAATGGTAAGTGGAAGTGTAGCCATTTCTGCCCTACTTGGACTTAGTGATGGTTGCTTTCTTCATTGATCATTTACCCAGCTAAGAATGAAGCTGTTTCAGCAGTCAGTAAGCTGCAGTAGCTGCAGAGACAATACACCCTAATGCTCCTTCTGCTAATGTTTTAACCTCTAACTCCATATTGGAGGACTATGCCCTTCAATCTTACTGTGGAACTTCCTTTAGATGAGATTAGTAAAATTCCTGACTTTAGATCCATCATTGATGGGTTGACAAACCCAATTGCATTCATCCTTTTTAAAGGGAAAATGGAGTCCACACAAAAGAAAGCTTCATATAAACATTCTGTAGATAAAGATTGTATTCCATACCATCCAGTGTTTGGAAAATAGGTTGAGAACAGATCTTGTCCTGCTTCTATTAGATAACTAAGCTATGGGATGGTATACGGGGAAAGAAGGTGGCGCACTTTTATATCCCATTGCATAAAATGGAACTGCAGTCTGGCAGGGGACCTCCGAAATGAACGTGTCATCATCGTCATTATTATTGTCATCTTCACTGTCATTGTCATCACCATCATCATCATCATCATTATCATTATTTTCTAAACTGCTTGTCTCTCATAAGGGTCATGGTGGTAGCAAACTGAGTAGGGAGACCAGAATTCCTTGTGTCTATTAACATTCTCAAGCACATCTTCTGAGATACTCAGACACTTTCATGCAATATGAGAGATGTGATTCCCCACTGCATCTTGGGATTGCCCTGTTTCATCATGTCAGTGAGACATTCCTGGTATATTTCTATGGAAACACCAATGGATAATTCTCAAGTGGTGCCTAAATAATCCCAACTTACTCCCCTTAGCATTATGGGAGGTGTGTGTATGTCAATGTTCTTCAAAACTGTCAAACTCCTCTTTGTAAGAAAAGGGACTTCAGCTGCCATGTGGAGGAATCTCATTTCTGTTTATTTTCTTCATGATCTCATTCTTTCCTTCACTGCCCAAAGTTGATGTCCACAGGTAAGGATAGAGACATGGACAGACTAATAAACTGAATGCTCTCACCTTACCACCACATTCCAGTACAACACCTGCTGGACTGTTGCCACTGCATGACTACACTAGTCAGTCTCCAAATTCCTTTCCCCTTGCTCATGAAAAGCGGTGCCCAGATACTCAAACCGTTCCATCTTTGGTAGCTAATCTAACCTTACTTAAGGAGAGCAACCCACTCTTTTCTGGGAGAGCTCCTTGATCTCTGATTTGGAATTGCTGATTTTTTTCCCAACCTCTTTGCATTCAGCAATGGACATTGGCAGTCACAGTCAATTGAGGTGAACAGAACAACAACTTTCATGACAGAAGTGTGAGGCTTATAACTGTCATTCCCCGAACTGCAAACACTTAACAGCAGTTTGTATTTCTTACAGTGAATGTTAAAATTCAGTTATACCTTTGGCACCTATAACCAACTCCGAAATTACTGTGAGTGCTGGTTCAATTCTAGGCTGGGGTGCCTTTTGTGTAGAGACTGCATGTCCTCCCTGCATTCACGTGGGTTTCCTCAGGGTACTCTGGTTTCCTCCCACTTTAAAGACATGTGTCCGGAGTGCTTCCCCTGGGCCTCTGCTGAAAATAGGCTCTGTCCTAGTTGGACTTTCCCAGTCAACAAATGTTAAATAAATAAATAAATAATATATATATATATATATATATATATATATATATATATATATATATATATATTTATATATACCTCCCTGGACTACATGAAAAGAGACATGGAGGAGCTCTCAGATCTTGTAGCCCAATCAGGTATGACCCCAGCCCTGAGTAGCACCCTGCCATCTCCCAGAATGATACCACAGTGCAAGGACAAAATAATTGACTTCAACATTTGGCTTAACTTCTGGTGTCATTCTAAGGGGATCCAGTATCTGTCTGCCTGGGATGACAAGGTCGACAGACCATGATGCTTTGCCAGAGATGGCCTGCACCTATCACCCCTGGGATTCCAGATACTGGCTAAAGCTCTTGCCACCCCATAGTGCCTTTTTTAGGCAAGGTTCAAATGCTAAATTCACCACCATAACAGGTACAAGCAAGCAAACTCTGAGTGTCATGGTACTAAATACTAGAAGTCTAAACCTCAAAATGTACTCACTCGAGGCACTCATTAAAATGGAGAACATCGACATCTGTGCAGTGACAGAGACCTGGTTCAAGGCTCCAAATAGCACCCCTACATTACCAGGCTATAATTCATACCACACCTTTCGGCCACCTAACCTGGACCGAAACACTAAAGGCGTGTCCATATTCATGAAGGATATCCACACTTCCATGCGAGTTGCTCAACATAATGCATCTGAAATTATCCAAGTGCAACTAACACTGGGCAAGACTGCAATCCAGGTTGTAGCTTGTTACAGATCCCCCACCATGCCCCAGGATTCCCACTCTTCATTTCTTAAGATACTGGAAAATATTAAGGTACAACTCAATACCTTAATTATGGGCAATTTCAACTACCCCACCATCAACTGGGAAAACTACTCATGTACCAACTCATTCGCTCAACGTTTTCTGGAATTCATAAATTCCAACGCCTTGGATCAGCTTGTCCACACCCCCACCAGGGGCAGCAGTATCCTGGACCTGGTCATTACCAATATGGGTGCTCAGTGCCAGAGTTCAACTCCTCACTGGTCAGATCTGACCACAAGCTAATCACCCTAGACATCCATATCCCACCCCCACCCCTCATTAAGGAAACCACAGTCAAAAACTACTCCAAAGCCAACTTCATGCTTCTTAAGATAGAAGTGGCAAACTTCACGACACCCATGCAGACAGAAAATAGAGGTGCAACTGCTGAATCTTACACAAATGCACTGTATAAGCACATACATGAGTGCATGGGTCATGCCATCCCCAACAGAATCAAGACACTGTCCTCCAAAAAAGGAAACCAATCTGGTGGCCCCCCGCCATAAACAAACTCTACAACAGAAGGAAGAAGCTGTTGCAAAAAAAGAGTAAAATCCCAAGATTAGAGGAACTCCTTGGTCAGCCTCAGTAAGAAGTTGAGATCCCTCATAAAATCCTGCAAAGCCAGTTATGAAAATAAAATTGCCACTGATTCCAAAGACAACCATAAAGCATTCTACAGCTATGTCAAGAATCTCAATGACAACACTCAGATCTCCTTTGAGGTACAGCACAATGGCACTAAATATATTGTCAACATCCTGGCAGATAGGTTCAGTGCTAACTTTACCTCCCTCTCACCCTCCAAAAGGCCCATCTTAATACTGTAAGAATGCAAAGCCCCTGTAATCACAGATGAACAAGTAAAGACCGCACTCTACAAAGCCAAGAACACAGTATCTATGGGACCAGACAACATCCCAGCCTACGTACTGCACGAACTACAGAATGAACTGGCACACCACCTAAGTACCATGTTCAATCATAGCCTCACCTCAGGCTATGTGCCTACTAAATGGCGCACAGTGATGTTTATCCCATTCCACAAAGGGAGTGCCACCATGGACCCCGGAAACTACTGCCCCATTAGTCTGATGAGCCTGGTCTGCAAGGCCATGGAACATATCATGTTGGAGCTTATAAACAAAGACATAGGTAACCTCCAAACACTGGACCCCACTCAGTTTTGGTTTGTAAAAGGTAGATCATGTCTATTAAACCTGATTGACTTCTTTGAAGCAGTCACTAGAGCTGTAGATTAGGGCAAGGTAGTGCACACAGCCTCTCTTGACCTTGCCAAGGCTTTCAATACCATCCCCCACTCTGGAATTATAGATAAACCTCACTAAACTGGGCATAAATCCCTATGTCACAAGATGGGTGGTCAACTGGCTCACTGACAGAACCCACACAGTAAAAGCAGCCGTCTCCAAGTCTGACTTCAGACCAGTGATGAGTGAAGTACCACAAGGTTTGGTCCTGGGTCCTCTCCTGTTTGGTATCTACTTCTTTGAAGTGCAAGCCAACACAGAAGGTCTTTGGCTAACAAAGTTTGCTTATGACTGCAAACTGGAAGCCATAATAGAATCACCTAATGATGTCGACATTCTGCAAAAGGGCCTCACAGGGACAGATGCTTGGTGTCAAAGTCATGGCCTCAAGCTCAATGCCAAGAAGTGCATTGTCATCCCTTTTGGGAAAACTCGGTACCCATGAACTACCGTATAGACAGTAGCTCACTAAACACTGAAAGTATGATAAGAGACCTCGGGACACAGTTGAACAGTAGTCTGTCCTCTGATAACCACATCGCCACAGTAGTCAGGAAATCCTTCTATGTGGCACACCTCATCACAAAAGGGTTCTCCTCTAGGAAAAAGGAGGTCATTGTTCCTCTCTACTCATCCCTCATCAGACCCATTATAGAGTACAATGCCCCATTTGGCATGTATCTCACAAGACACCTACAACAATTTGAAAGGCCACAGAAATACCTCACTAAGAGGATTACTGGCCTCAAACAGATGCTATATGCAGACCGTCTCTCTCTCTCTCTCTCTCTCTCTCTCAAATCTCTCTGAACCAAATGCTCCAGGGACCTAAACCTTGTCACCACAAAAAACAGAACATGCTGGAGGGATAGATTCCTGTCACAGAGACTTCCCATACTCTGGAACAAACTACCCATTCATGTCGAGCAAAGCTCCTCATTTTAAGAAAAATCTTGATGACTAGATGGGAAATAGAAAATTCACCCTGGGGATCACTTCTGCGGCACTGCTTGACAGGGGCACAGGAAAATAATTTTCTTGTGTGGCAAAAGCCAGGGAACCTTTTTGGCTTGGCTTCTATAGGCCCCAGGGCCGATAGCCTAGTACCTACCTATGAACCTATGAGCCTATACATCATCATCCATACTCTGAGGGATGACCTTGGAATGTGCAAGAGTAACATGCTGTTTTTTTTTCAGGGAGGGGCAGTGGGGACTATGCCCCCACACTTTCTGCTAACTGTGTATACTAACACTGGAGTCACCAGTGTTGTGCTAGTTACTTATAAAAGAAGTAATAAGTTACTATTACTAGTTACTTTTCACTGAAAGTAATATATTACTATTACTTATTACTTTTCTAAAAAAGTAATATATTACTATTACTACTTACTAGCTAAAGTAATGTGTTACTTTTACATAAGTGTAGTTTATCAGTTATAATACTGAGATTTACTCACACAAGTAAGCACATGCATGTAAGTGTATTATTAAAGTTGTATACACAATGTTACAATGATGATGAATAGCATTTAACAGTTAAAAAACTCCAGCAGATTATTTTTTACAGCTGGGTAGCATGGTGGTGCAGTAGTTGGTGTTGTCAACTCACAGCAAGAGGGTCTCTGGTTTGATTCTCAGCTGGGGTGCCTTCGGTGCAGAGTCTGCTTGTCTTGTGTATTCAGATAAGACAGTGTGGCTTGGGCATTTGTTTAAGATGTTTATTAGACACAAACACATCAGGACGGATGACTAGAACATAAAACTTAAACAAACTAGCTAACTGACTGATGTCCACACACATACATGCTTACACAAAATGGCACTCTGCTGGCATGTGCTCAGTACTCGTATGCATATTCCCACGAATTACAGTACTTTGAAGGTACAACAAACACACTATGATCTACATCCCTCACTGATAATTTTGTCATGCAAATGAAAAATGACAATCAGATATGCATAAAAATTATATAAACACAGAAACAATAACAATCATGTCCAGGTTGCCGTGTATCTAGAATTAGGTCTTGAGAAATGACTTGACCTCATTATATAATAATCAGTACTGGGTTTAGCAATGGGGGCAGCTACTGGGGAATGCTCTTCCTTAGGAACTTCAGGGACACTTTCAGGAACATGAACAGAAGATGAATTGTTCTCTGGAACAGGAACATTCGACAGCATACTCTCAGAATTAGAGTCTCAGTTACAGACAAGATGCTGTAACACTGGCACAGACACCTGCAGTAAATGTTTCCGATTCCACCTAAATTCCATTCCTTGTGACTGAATGATGTACGATCTTGGTTCCATATATAGATGTTTCACAAGTCCTACTCAATCAAAACCTTTTGCTGTCTGCATCCTCACTCTCTCTCCTTCTTTTAATAGTTTGAGTGGTTTGCTGGTTTTGTCATAATGGAATTTCTCTGATAAACGCTTTTTCATGAGTTGAGCTTATTACTGCTTTGTTGTTTTTAACACTTGGAATCAACAAATTCTTACTGATTGGTAGTGTAGTTCTGGTTTGTCCTGACATCAGTCTCTGAGCAGGTGAACCAAGTAAATTGTCTCAAGAAATGTTTCTGAGATTACGCAAACTGAGAAAAAAATGTTTTTGTCTCTTTTGCATTTCTCCAACAACTGTTTCACATTTTGAACTGCATGCTCAGCCAAGCCATTAGATTGTGGATACTGATAGGTTCATAGGTAGGTATTAGGCTATTGGCCCTAGGGCCCATACAAGCCTAGCCAAAAAATGTATCCTGGCTTTCGCCACCCAAGAAAATTATTTTCCTGTGCCCCTGTCGAGCAGAGCCACAGAAGTGATCCCCGGGGTGAATTTCCCATTTCCCATCCAATCATCAATATTTTTCTTGAAGAGTGCTAATGAGGAGCCCTGTTTGACATAGATAGGTAGTCTGTTCCAGAGTATGGGAAGTCTCTGGGACAGGAATCTATCCCTCCAGCATGTTCTGTTTATTGTGGTGACAAGGTTTAGGTCCCTAGAGCGTGTAGCTTGGAGGGATTGGGATTTCTTTAAGTGGAGCATGTCCAGCAGCTCTGGGTTTGACATAGCTTTGTATGTTAGGCAGAGATCGCCCCTGAGTAGGCGATATGCGATGGAGTAAAGCTGTAGTTTTTTGAGACGGTCTACATAGGGCATCTGTTTGAGGCCAGTAATCCTCTTTGTGAGGTATTTCGGTGGTCTTTCCAGTTGTTGTAGATGTCTTGTGAGGTACATACCAAAAGGGGCATTGTACTCTATAATGGGTCTAATGAGTGATGAGTAGAGGGGAACAATGACCTCTTTTTTTCTGGATGAGAATCCTTTTGTGATGAGATGAACCACGTAGAAGGATTTCCTGACCACTGTGGCGATGTGATTATCAAAAGAGAGACTACTGTCCACCTGTGTCCCAAGGTCTCTTATCACATTTTCGGCATTAAGTAGACTACCAGCTATGTGGTAGTTCATGGGTACAGAGTTTTTACCAAAGGGGATGACAATACACTTTTTGGCATTGAGCTTCAGGCCATGGTTTTGACACCAGGTATCTGTCTCAGTGAGGCCCTTTTGTAGTTTGTCCACATCATTAGGAGTTTCGATTATGGCTCCTAGTTTGCAGTCATCTGCAAACTTTGTTAGCCAAAGACCATCTGTGTTGGCCTGCACTTCAGAGAAGTAGTTACCAAACAGGAGAGGACCCAGGACTGAACCCTGTGGTACTTCACTTGTCACTGGTCTGATGTCAGCTTTGGAATCCGCTACTTTCACAGTGTAGGTTCTGTCCATGAGCCAGTTGGCAACCCATCTTGTGACATAGGAATTTATACCTAGTTTAGTGAGCTTATCTATAATTCCAGAGTGGGGGATGGTGTCGAAAGCCTTGGCGAGATCTAGATAAGCTGTGTGAACCATTTTACCCTCATCTATGGCTTTGGTGGCTGCTTCAAAGAAGTCATTCAGGTTTAGGAGACATGATCTGCCTTTTACAAATCCAAACTGGGTAGGGTCCAGAGTGTGGAGATTACCAATGTCTTTGTTTATGAGTTCCAAGATGATACATTCCATGGCCTTGCAGACCAGGCTCATCAGGCTAATGGGGCGGTAGCTCCCAGGGTCTGTCATGGCTCCCCCTTTGTGGAGTGGGATAACCGTCGCGGTGAGCCATTCAGTGGGTACAAAGCCTGAGGTGAGGCTATGATTGAACATGGTACTTAGGTAGGGTGCCAGTTCATTCTGTAGTTCGTGTAGAATGCAGCCTGGGATATTGTCAGGTCCCATGGATGCTGTGTTCTTGGCTTTGGAGAGTGTGTTTTTTGCCTGAGCAGCCGTGATTATAGGAACTTTGCATTCTTCTGGTATAGAGATGGGCCCTCTAAGGGGTGAGAAAGGGGTAAAGTTAGCACTGAACCTATCTGCTAGGATGTTGGCAATATCAGTAGGTTCTGTATATTTAGTGCCATTGTGCTGTAACTCAGAGCAGATCTGAGTGTTCCCATTTAGATTCTTGACATAGCTATAGAATGCTTTGTGGTTGTCTTTAGAGTCAGTGGCAATTTTGTTTTCATAACTAGCTTTGGAGGATTTTATGAGGGATCTCAGCTTCTTACTGAGGTTGACCAGGGAGTTCCTCCAGTCATGGGATTTTACTCTTTTTTGCAACAGTTTCTTTCTTCTGTTGTAGAGTTTGTTTATGGCAGAGGACCACCAGATTGGCTTCCTTTTTTGGAGGATAACATCTTGGTTCTATTAGGGATAGCATGATCCATGCACTCGTGTAAGTGCTTATAAAGTGCATTGGTGTAGGATTCGGCAGTCATACCTCTATTGTCCATCTGCATGGGTGTCATGAAGTTTGCCACTTCTGTCTTAAGAAGTGTGAAGTTGGTTTTGGAGAAGTTTTTTACGATGGTTTTCCTAATTGGGGGTCGGGGTGGGATGTGGATGTCTAGGCTGATTAGCTTGTGGCCGGATCTGATCAACGAGGAATTGACCTCTGGTGTGGAACACCGCTTTCCCATGTTGGTAATGACTAGGTCTAGGATATTGCTGCCCCTGGTGGGGGTGTGAATAAGTTTATCCAATGCATTGGAATTTATGAATTCTAGAAAAAGTTGAGCAAAACTGTTGCTACATGAGTAATTTTCCCAGTTAATGGTGGGGAAGTTGAAATCTCCCATTATTAGTGTGTTGGGTTGCACCCTAATACTTTACAGCGTATCAAAAAATGAGTAGTGTGAACCCTGGGACATGGTGGGGGGTCTGTAGCAAGCTACAATTTGGATTGCGGTCTTGTCCAGAGTTAGTTGCACTTGGATAATCTCGGATGCATTATGCTGTGCAGCTAGCCTGCAGGTCCTTAATGAATATGGACACGCCTCCACCTTTAGTGCTTCTTTCTGGGTTGGGTGGCTCAAAGGTGTGGTATGAATTGAAGCCTGGTAATGCAGGGGTGCTCTCTGGAGCTTTGAACCAGATCTCTCTCACTGCACAGATATCAATGTTCTCCTCGAGTGAGTGCATTTTGAGGTTTAGACTTCTAGTATTGAGTAGCATTACCCTCAGATTTTGCTTGCTTGTACCTGTTACGGTGGTGAATTTGTCATTTGAACCTTGCCTAAAAAAGGCACTATAGGGGTGGCAAGAGCCTTAGCCAGTATCCGGAATCCTAAGGGTGACAGGTGCAGGCCATCTCTGGCAAAGCATCGTGGACTGTTGATCATGTCGTCCCAGGCAGACAAATACTGGATCCCCTTAGAATGACACCAGAAGCTTAGCCAACTATTGAAGTCAATCATTTTGTCCTTGTACTGTGGTATTATTCTGGGTGATGGCATGATGCTACTCAGGGTTAGGGTCATTCCTGCCTGGGATACAAGATCAGAGAGCTCCTCCATGTCTCTTTTCATGTAGTCCAGGGAGGTAAGTCTCAGGTCATTCACACCAACATGGACAATGACAGTGTCATATTTGTACTTATTGTAGAGTGACCTAAGTGCATGTGTTATGTGGCGGATCCTGGCACCTGACAGGCAGCTGACAGTAACTTTCTCCTTGTTTAGTCTAGTGAGTGGAACATCAGTGTGCCTGACTACAGAGTCACCTATGACTAGAGTGTTGGGTACGTTGTTATGCCTTATGGGCTGTGGTTGAGTGGCACACTGAATTTGTGGGCTATGTGTCATTTGGGTTGTGTTGGGGGGTTGAGTTTGCTTGTGTTTATGCTTTGGATGTCCCTGATGCTTGGGCAGGTTTTTATTGAGAGCCTCCGTGAATGTAGGTGTGTGTTTTGTGTTTCTATGTGTGTGTTTTGGTGGTATAGGTTTTGAGGGACTATGTGATGAGTGTGGTGTGGTGCAAGTGTTTATCTTCTCCTCTTGACTGTCTAGACCAGTCTTGGGTGAAGAGAGCTTTGCTTCCAGTTTGGCTATATAAGTGCATCTCTCACAGGTTGTAGTGTTGGGTGGTTGGAGGAGAGGGTTGTCTGTGTACTTAAGGCAATTGCTGCATTGCCCCAATATGCCCAGATTCATCAGGTAGACAGGAGAAATCACTGGGAGCTGACCCTTAGACATGCCTGGATAGGTGCTTATTTATTAAGTACTAAAAACTGCTTTCCTCTAGACAAGTGAGGAACGTTGAGTACTATAGTAATTTGCAGCTTATGTAGTGCTGTAGTGGGACTATTAGTAACATGAACAAAGTCTCATATCCCAGCAAATCATTTGAACTGCTGACTTGTAAACTATCAGTCCCATTTTCAAACTATCTTTGATGCCTAACAATGACTGCACGTGTTTTTTGACTATTTAAAACTGCAAGTCATGACTGTTCCCAGTAGAATAACATGAAAGCACTACTGAGCCTTCTTTTTGAATATCTTCACAGCCATAAGCAACAAGCTTTGCACACTTTGCCAAATCAAGTTTTTCACCAGCTTTTACCTTAGAAAACATTTCTGCTGACATAACCAGTATTAACTTTGAGCTCTACAGGTCTCCCATTAATCATTACAGTACAAAATATTTCACTCTTTGCCAACAAATCTACTGCATTGACCTTTTCCTCAAGCACAGAGACACCATTAACATAAAACGTAGGGTTGCAGCTTTCTACTTCTACTTGATCAACTTGCTTCTTGGAATGTTCTCTATTAATAAAATAATGTGCCTCTTTAGATTTACATAGCTTTCTGAAATGATTCCACTTTTTACATCTATAGCATTGCTGACCAAAAGCTAAGCACTTTTCTTGTTTATGTCCGTGACTGCCTCCACAATTACAACAGTTGAATATGAGGTTTACCTTGGGTTTTGCTAAATCACCCCTCAGTTTTGCTGCATGTGCCCTGGGTTTTACTAAAGCTGCCATGGGTTTCGTTGTGGGAGACACACCCTTTTGCCTATACCTCTTAGCCTCGTGCTGCATGCTACCAACATTCATGCTGGAAGAAGCCTCAAGCATGCTCTTTTAATTCGTAAACATATTCGTGTGCTTTTTCTGTAAGCTCATATATCTGACAAATCTCTATGGTTTTGCTTAAAGCTAAATCACTGTCTCAAAGCAAAACCTTTCTCACTGCATCATTATTAACACCACACACAAGCCTGTCTGTTATCAACTCATCTCTCAGATCAACAAATCTGTACGTTTTTGCCTTGTTTCTCATGTTAGTTATATATGCTACAAAAGTTTCACAAGGCTTTTGAACACTTTTGCAAAATATGTGCCTTTCCATTGTAATATTCATTTGAGGGTTGCACATTTCTCTGAATTTACATTTCAAACATTCAGGGTCTTCCCGCATTTCAGCCTGTACCACAATATGGTGGTCTTCTCCCTCTAATGCATAAAAAGCAGGTACATACACAAATGAACATTCACTCTCAATGGCTTCAGAGCCAGCTAAGATTAGGAGTGTTTTTGAGGTTTAGATGTGAGACAAGTAACATCACTTTTTTCTTTTACAGGTAAGTGCAAGTTTTTTTTTTTTATTAAGTATCTTGACAGAATGAGAAAAACTTTTTACAGAATTATTTGAACACTCTCCAAAATGAATTTGTGATCAGGGGGCACATACAAAGAATAGTGAATCGTCTTCATAAAGAGTTATAATCGATATCTTTGACATCGACAAGAAGTTGGTTGGTAAAAATGCTGAAAAGGATGAGGGCCAAGATCTTATCCTTGTGGGATACTTGCTAAGATATTTTAAGGGGATGACAATATGTCTGTGGAATTTGACAGGAATGTATCTCCAGACAGCTAGCTAGTGAAATAATTTATTGTAGAGAAGCTGAATCTAAACCCACAGAACATTCCAGGATGTGCAGTTACATGCATTCTCTAAGTTGAAAAACATATATTAAAAATATTGGTAAGCTCCCATGACCCTTTCAATAGCTATGCAGATGCAGAATATTCACTCATCCATGGCCAGGGTGAAATTTATATACTATTGTTCCTGAACTTAAAGTTTAGCTATTTAATGAAATCTCCTTTCCAATTCCGTGGCATACACTTTTTTTTTGGGAGGCTGATGAATGCAATCTCTCAATAACTGGATAACTTCCTCCTGTCCCATTTCTTACAAATTGTGGCACTCTCCCCTATTTTGTCAGCTCTGAGATATTCTCCTATATTTTCATGCATAACTAGAAAGGTATGTTGACAATGATACCTCAGCAATGTCTAGTGTCTTCAGCATTTCCTGATGGCTCTAATCCACTCTTTGAACCTTGGCAGATCTAAACTGTTTTAACTTTTGTGTTGACCTCATATAATGCAATGGATCTAATTTCACTCCTTTTTCCTCCTCAGAAGAGGGCATGATTAGCAATTCAAGATTTCATCAGAGCATTACCTCCATCGTTTAAGGATTTCCATCAAGTCATTCTTTGTGGGATCAGTATAAACAATACCCTGCTTCCCTCTTTTGAATCACCAGTTGGTTTGCCAGAACCTCTTTGAGGCCATCTGGAAGTCATTCTTCATGATGTCACCAAATTCCTTTTATATTCTGGGTCTTGGCCTCGGTAACTACAGCAGCTGTTGACTTCCAGGATTGTTAGAAACTGTCAATCACATCTGGGTAACACCTTGTTACTACTGCATGGAAGGCCTCTTGCATTAACCTGGCAGCCTCCCTTTCCAACTGGTGCCCACTAGCTGACTCTAGAGTGGCTGCCATAACAAGCACCAATCCCCATTTGGTATACCTCCTTCTCAATGTCTTAGAAGATGAGATTTTGAAGATGGTATATTCATACTTTCCTTTTTACCTGACTTCCCGAGGGATATGATAGACATTATTCTACAGGTGAATCATCACCTAGGCATTCCCGCAATACCATCACAATACATTCGCGTTTCCTGTGGGTATCCAGTCACTGCCCCAGCTATCTGATTCAATGTACCACCAAACAGTGACCATTTCAAAGCTCAGTACCTTTCTTGACATAATATGTAGGTGGCCCTATCTAATGTTTTACAAGGTTAATGATTTCCATAGGACTAACCCGCATTACCAACTAACAGTGGTGTCAGAATTGTCCTTAATCCAGTCCAAACACTTCCACATTTCCTTTTGATACCATAATATAGGGTAGGAAATCCCTTCATACTCTAATGTTTTCTGCCTCTCTGAGTTCTCCCTATTGAGGGTATAAGAATTCAGGAAAAAAAGACTAGCTACCTTTTTAAAGGTAACAAGAGATTAGCTTTGACAAAGTGAACAGTGTCAACATGTGCTGGATTGCTAATTGCATTTTTTTTTGCAAACAGCTGGCAAACTGACCATTATAAAATGCCATCAAAGGCCATTCTAGTTGTATTATAGCCAGTTGCTGTGTCTGATTCATAAATGCACAGATTATGGACATGTATGCCTTGGTCATTTGGTAACTATTTTACACCTTTACCAAAGATCATTATTTAGAATGGATTCCAAAGGTCTTCAATGACACCTTAATATTTCAGGTTTCAGCCTTTTCATCCGTGTATTTTTGCCTTCCTCCATCCACAAATTTCTAGAAAAGGCAGTTTTCAGTGCACAGGATTATTACTAACAGTCACCTACCGCAAATGGCTCTCAGAACCAGATATAACAGCTATGTACTCAATATACAAGCTATGCATAACCCTGAGCATGGGATACAGACATTTTTCAGAACTGCACTGAACTAGGGAACAGAGAAGGAAGAATTCAAACAGTCACCTATTACAGAGGTCATTCTTTCAGACTACCCGATATGGTGAGTAGATTACCCGATATGGTGAGTATGCATCTGTTATTTACACTTTGCCTTATCAAGGTGTAAGTAAGATAATTGTGACTGAAATGACTTACAGTTCATTTGCATATGATTAATATATTTTTCTGGCCTTTTTTTCTGTGAGTACAAGGCATAAATGACACATATATGGGTGCAGTCTTGGTAGATATAAGGTACACAGTTACAGCAGCATTGTTCATGGAGGCAGAAAAGAGAAACATCCAAAAGTGTACTGAGTGCCACTCCATCCACTCTATACCCACAACAAGAAGGGAACAGGGCAATATATCCTGTGAAAGCAGAGACTTCATAACAGCTGGGCCTACACCAGTTAACTGTACACCAGTAACCAAAAGTACTGTAGCCACAGCTCTATGCCATTTTTTTGTCACCAGAGAGTTGGGGTTGGCATGACATACTAGAATTCTAATTGACATTGCTGTACACTGCAGCCATGTTCTCTGATGCTATAAAGGATATTTCTTTTATGGATTATTCTGGTATTCAGTTGTCAGTAGCAACTTCAGCCCATGAGTTAATACACAGAAAACTAAAGCATATAACAGAATATTTTCATTGATGAAACCCATCCAGATAAAGATATTAAGGGCAAGAGGTAAAGCAAATAGATGCTGCAAGAACATGTTGTTCCCTGTTATGCTTAGAACATTGAAAAACATTAAAAAAGTATGTCAGCAAAATAAACAGACAAAGGTTAAGGTGTAATGTGATTTTCAAATGTTCCAGCTATTTATTTGAAATGGTGTAGCTGTAGAAGAAAACTAGAGTAAAACTCATAGTTATCATCACTATAAAAGTGCATTTATAACATTGCATGCAAGCTCATGCATTTTAGTGTACATTACACCAGACATTTGTAGTTGACATTTTACTGCACTAGTTGAGAAAATAAGAAGCACGGTTTTCAACTATTGGACCAATAAATCTGCTTTAGTGGAGAGACTACAGGTAGATGTTTATTTCAGAAAAAATACACACCAAGAAGAAACTAACAATAAAGACCATAAGGTGTTTCAGTGCAATGGCTGGCAATACATATAATTGCAGCATTCAGTCTTCTTGGGTAGGTGTCTATCAGCATGGCACATCTTGACTTGGCAATATTTGCCCACTCTTCCTTGCAAAAGAGCTCCGAATCTGTCAGATTGCGAAGGCATCTCTTGCGCACAGCCCACTTCTGGTCAACTCACAGATTTTCTATTGGATTTAGGTCTGAGCTCTGGCTGGGCCATTCCAAAACTTTAATTTTCTTCTGATGAAGCCATTCTTTTGTTGATTTGGATGTATTCTTGGGATCATTGTTGTGCTGAAAGGTGAAATTTCTCTTCATCTTTAGCTTTCCTGCCGATGCCCGAAGGTTCTGGGCCAAAAGTGACTGGTATTTGGAACTGTTCTTAATTCCCTCCACCTTGACTAAAGCCCCAGTTCCAGCTGAAGAAAAGCAACCCCGAAGCATGATACTGCCACCACCATGCTTCATTGTGGGGATAGTGTTCTTTTGTTGATGCGAAGTGTTGTTTTTTGCGACAAACATACCTTTTGCAATTGTGGCCAAAATGTTCAATCTTGTTCTCATCAGACCATAACACAATTTTCCCACATGCTTTTGGGAGACTTGATGTATTGTTTTGCAAATTTTAGCCGGGCCTGGATGTTTTTCTGTGTAAGAAAAGGCTTCCATTTTGCAAACCTGCCCCATAGCCCAGACATATAGAGAATATGGGAGATTGTTATCACATGTAGTACACAACCAGTACTTGCCAGAAATTCCTGAAGCTCCTTCAGTGTTGATGTGGGTCTGTTGGCAGGCTCCCTGACCAGTTTTTGTCTTGTCTTTTCATCAATTTTGGAGGGATGTCCAGTTCATTGCAGTGTCACTGTTGTCCCATACTTTCTCCCCTTTTTGATGACTGTCTTCACTGAGTTCCATGGTTTATCCAATGCTGTGAAAATGTTTTTGTGCCCTTCTCCTGAATGATACCTCTCAATAATGAGATTCCTTTGATGCTTTGTAAGCTCTCTGCAAACCATGGCTTTTGCTGTAGCAGGCAACTGAGTAAATGTCAGGAAGATCCTACTAGGACAGCTGAACTTTATTTGGGGTTAATCAGTCCCTTTAATCAATGGCAGGTGTGTACCCAAGAAGAGTGAATGCTGTAATTAAAATCAAACGGTGCTTCAACGAAGTATTAGTTTAAGGGTGTGCACACTTATGCAACCAGCTTATTGACATTTTTTATTTTTTTATATTTTCCCCTAACAGATTTGTTTGTTTTTCAATTAAATTGTACAGGTTATAGGTCACATTATAGGGGGGAAAAGTTTTGAAATGATTTATTTTGTTCTCATTTTTATATCACAAAAAAATGGGCATTTTAACAGGTGTGTGTACACTTTTTATATCCACTGTATTTATACATATATATATATATATATATATATATATATATATATATATATATATATATATGTGTGTGTGTATATTATGTGTAGATATATAAACATGTGTTTATATGGTTCCACTTTATAATCTTGAAATACTGAAATCTCGAATTTCAGTATCTCAAGACCATAAAGTCGAATTCACAAAACACCGACAGCCCAAAACCATAAAACTTCAAATCCCAAACACACAGCATACACCACACTACACATACGGCACAATACCCACACTACAAAAAAAAAAAACACACAAAAACATAAAACCACACACTCACATACCTACACTACAAATAAGCAGGGGGGCAAGCCACCCTGCACCCCCTATGTGGGGGGCTGCACCTCCAACAGCCCCCTACTTATATATACTAACTCCGAGATTGCACAAACAGCAAAAGAAAGTAAACTCACACCCACTCATTCTACAGTCCCACTCACACACACACACACACACACACACACACACACACACACACACACACACACACACACACACACACACACACACACACACATCACACATATACAAACACCACCACATCCAACACTTGCACACTCATACTTTCACCTGACTATCCTAACCCACATGTACAACTTACAAACACACTCACATACATTCAAACTCCTACCCAAAACTCTTACAAAACACTCACTTACCTTAAATTCCACCTAAATTCACACACTACACCGGACACCATCCACACAAAACACTGCACGTAATGTAGCTTAAAGCCATAACCACGAATTTGAGATATTCAGATTCACGATTATGCACTTTTGCTATTTTGAAAGTTCGACTTTATGGTCTCAAGATACTGAAATTTGAGATTTCAGTATTTCATGATATATATATATATATATATATATATATATATATATATATATATATGTGTGTGTGTGTGTGTGTGTGTGTGTATGGCAAGCCTCCTGACAGCTAAACCTTTACTCTAGATGATTGTCACTGGTGAAGTGGCACCCTGATCCCATGTGCAAAAAGTGGGAAAAAGGTGTTGTGGATGGATGGCATGGATAAATAGATAGATAGACAGATAGATAAATGAAATAACCTGATTAAATGTTGTTTACGTTATCCACCATTACTTTCAGTAACTCTTTATACACTTGTAACATTAATTTCTTTACACCAGTTGGCTTCATGGTACAGAAGGATAAAGCCCTGGTGCAATTCAGACAACCTTGAATCAACTAATGACTCAGATGCTGGAGAATCTGGTAAGACAGTGTCAAATTGAACAACTCATGCCAGCTTATCTATTCTGGAAGTAAAGAAGCAGCCAGCCCATGACATGACTGGCTCATCATGAGCAGAGTCTCAGCGTGCAGCACGCTAGGGCAGGTAGAGCAGCTACAACAGTAGCTGCTGCATGGGAGTGTGAATGTGCTATAGGGGCTGCACAGTGTGGAGTTAGCATAATGCCAGGCTGCTGCAAGGATCAGCATGTAGGCAGTGAGAAAAGTAGCCTTCATAGTTCCCAGCTGAATGGCCATACACTGCTTATCTCTCACTCCATCATCCCAGTACCAAAGGTATAGGTGCTATCAAAAAACAAAACTAGAAATTCAGGGTCCTCCCCTGACTAGGTGTTGTGTGCTGCAATGCTTGAAGTATAACATGGAACAGATGGATAAGCAGACGGAAATGGCTTCTTGGCCAGCAAACATGAGGGCAAAAAGACATTAGGAAAAATAAACGCTTCATTAGAGTGGGTGGTCCTGTATAACAGGAATTTTATACTTAATTGTTCTGAAGATAGCTTGTAAACAGTCCTGATGCTACGGGGGGGGGGGGGTAATAATGATACTTTTCAGCTTTGTAGTGTAGGGTTGAGGAACACGCAAGGACATTCCTCCAGTCCAGATGGGAAGTAGAGGTGAAGTTATCATTTTAGCTGTACTGCACACTAATGATAGCTAGTGTGGAGTGTAGCATCAGTGATACTAAGTATGTATTTGACCAAAACAGGACAGGAGCTCAGAAAATCATACAGAAGTTTAGGTGTAAGGTTATTACTAAATGTACTATGCACCCATGTTCTCGGAAAATGGAAGGTAATATAAAATAAGAACCATCATATCTCTTCACCACCAAATAATAAACCAAATATCTCACCACATGATGTGTCTCACTAGATGTCTGACAACCTTCTAGCACCAATCATGTATGCAGTCTAGGGAACACAGTGGCAGCTGGGGGTAATAAGAGATGCATCAAGTTACAGGCACTTAAATGTCACAAGGATTCATGACTAGAAAGACCTTCAAGAAAATATATTACATTAAAAGTCATTGGATATTTTTTGTTCACGGGAGGTCATGTTAAATTAGTTTAAAGGATTTCAAAGACTGAAACTCAGGCATATAATTTAATAGGCTAGTCTATAATTTCTGTAGGTGTTATCATCCACTGCTATTCATTGGTATGATTTTGTGATAATACATTTCAAATATGAATGTCTATTAGCTATGCAAGGGAGATCAATTTAAGGATCTATTAATGTCCTGAAAAATTGCAAATCAAAATGTTTTGAGCAAGGCATGGATTACCCCTAACTAAATAAGAAGAAACATTGTAACTGTGATTGTTTTTTTGTTATCTGCATACTCTGTTGTACCAATAATATTATTTTAACATAGTGACTCTAGACAAATTTATGGAGATTACAGTCTCTCTAAAAGTAGGACAGAGTGAGCGAATTGTGTAGTAATTGATTTAAGTAGAGACTGGTATACTTAAGCCGTTATTTCTATTGCTAAAGGTTGTATGTGTAAAACATCGAATGTTCTGTAATTTCATGTGGAGGTGGTGACATGATACTGATGAGCATGCTCAAACCTTCATGTGCTGTTATAACACGAGGTAACCACAGCAGTTCCTTATTATTTTCAACACACCTGCTGATTTAAACAGACCCAAGCCCAACACTATACGCTATGGAACAACTTGGCATACATGTTCACAATGGCATAATTCCAGCAGTGTGTTACTTCTCTTTTCTTAACTAGAGCCTACATGTTTATTCAGTCACCAAAATATGAATTATCCTAATAGTTAAACTAGGCATCATTCTAGACCGGTAGTGCTACTGTTAGGCATATTAGTACTTCCATGTCAGGATAAACTGGATTTAGATCATTGTCCATTTTCTCACTTAACTGACAGAAAATCCCAGCAGACAGTTTAGACATAACTTTCCTGCCATAAGATATGCTGCTGATAAGTATTAGAATGTGGGGGTATTAAAATAAACATGAATATGATGAAAAATATAAAACATTTCTCTATCATGAAAGGAGAATTGGTAGGGTAAGAGTTACCATTGTCATATTTGTTACACACTTTTAAGACTGGTACGGCTTCTGTCTCTTTCCATCATGGTGGAACATAAAATCTTTTTAAATGAATGACTAAACAGTAATATCAAATGTCAGATGAGTAAGCCCTTTATTTTGCTGTTGAATGCACCTGGTATTTTGTTTGTGCCAATGCTGGCATTTAGCTTGACTTTTGACAATGCCATTAATAGCACAGATATGTCTATGGCCAATAAATCTACATAACTGCATAATGGAAAAATTTGCATACCAGCTCATACATGTCTGAAGCAAAGTACAGGCTGAATGTTTCTGCTTTCCTGAAGCACTTATTAGTCAAAATGTAATTTAAACCAAAAGCCATTTGGTTACTGGTTTTGTCTTGGTTAGCATAAATACAAAATGCATTTTTATTATGTGAGATGCTTTTTTCAGCTATATATATTCAACGTTATATTTAGCAGTATTTAAAAACTCTGTAAGAATTTCATTAGCTGTGTTAATTCAAAAATTATTATAATTTGATGGCAAATATTTATGCACAGAAAAGTAGCATCTGTTTTAGCAAGTAACTTGCAAGCATTTTTTCTACCGGAGCTGCCTTCTCTGAGGAGCTCATTCAGCTTAGCATTTTTTAATGATCGGTGCATATTTTTCCCTTATGACATAATATGTGTTATACGAGATATTCCACTCAGCTTTGGTAACCTGTTAGCTACTGAATGCTGCTATAGTCTGCTTTTTATGATCAGTACAGCTGTGGCGACCCGTAACCGGGAAAAGCTGAAAGAAGAACAACCGTCTAAAAAATATGATGTCTAACAGGGAGGGAAATTACACTGGCTTTGTGGTCAGATATGCTAAAGAGCAATGCTTGCTTTAATTCACTGAGCAAACTGCCATTTTGTAATGAAATTGCACATTTTACTTTTACAGTCATTGTCCAGTAGAGCAACATTTATTTATTACCACTAAATGCTTGATGGTACCAGAAGTTTAATATATTATCTCACAGGCAATGGGGGGGTTGCTATAGAAAAAAAAAATCTGTATTGTCCTTGAGTAATCTAAACATTCACAGTTAGGAGTAATGCCTTAGAATTCCTTATACAGAAAAGACAAGGTTGAATGTTATGCAGGATTTAACTCAGGTGACCTATAACCAGTTATTTATTGTTCTACATAGTTTTTCTTTCAAGTTGTTAAAAATACCCACAATCATAATTTCGGATTCAAAACAAGTCTGAATACTAATTTAAATAATACTTCCTGAAGTAGAGTCCCTACATTTTTTTAAATACTTCTTTTGGACCCCTGATCCATGCAGACATTAAGGTCCTATTCCATACTGATACATTCTTTCCTTCTGACCCAAGGAAACATGAACCAGAGATTATTCCAGTCATCCTGGATGGTTAAGACTGTTTTATATGTTCCTGACATCCCCCATTGACTAAAAGTAAGTTTAAATGCTCAATGTGCTAGATCCAGGATATGAGTACCCCTATGCAACCCATGATTTTCAGATAGAGACCATACATTTGTAGGTTTAGCTGTTGGGCTTAAAAACCTAATGGTTTTCAAGAAGGTGGATAGTCATATATATATGTATATATATATATATATATATATATATATATATATATATATATCTGTGTGTGTGTGTGTGTGTGTGTGTGTGTGTGGAGACAGATAGATATATTCACACAGCAGCTTTGAAGAAAATTAATTATTTACTTATTATAAAAGGAAGCTTATTTCTTAAGGTTAATGAGTTCTGTGTAATGTATTTGTCACTTTTTTCTCTTATTGACCATTGTTTTATTGTTAGATTCCCCAGTGTGGTGTTAGCACCCTGGCAGTACATTATAGGCATAAACTTCAGGAAAGTACTAGATAAAGCATTATTATACCATGATCCCAAAGCGTGCGCTGATGGCCAGGCCAGTCCGTTGCTAATCGACATTGCATATACTAAAGGTCCCCGTCCCCCGGTTCCATTAGTATATATTATCTATATATGATTTATATATACATGGAGTTTTAACAGAAGCAAGCTTTAAATAAGCAACGGAGATCTCCGTTGCTTATTTTCCCATTTAACATGTCTTTTAAAGTATTTTAAAACTAACATAGAAAGAAAGATGAAGTCAGAGAGCAAGCCAAGATCTTTAAATGAGCTTATGGTTCGCTTAATATAGCGAAGTAGTTTAAAACGGATGTCCTCGCTGTTTATTTTAACTGGTTTTTAGTTATGTTTTAAATTTAAAACCTCTTTTAACATAGCGACATGCTAAAATCTTGCTCCGGAGATCTTACCATAGCTTGATGTACCGCCACAGCTCTGATGTACCCGCAGCGCCGCGCATCATCAGAAGAGCGAAGGCAGTAAACGGATTTATTATGCAGCAGTAAACAAAGGAACAGTTTATTTCTTAAATAAACTGAGATAATATAATAAATCGATTTAATGTAATGCAGTTATAACGGTTGGCTTATGGGTCGGGCTAATGCCAAACCACCGTTACCGCGGGTCTTTGGAGCTCATATATTATCATATTAAAAAGTCAGATGTCACCACTAAGTAATGTATACATAATCCCGCTCCATAAAGGTGGTAAAAACACAGACACTACCAATTTCAGGCCCATAGCTATACTCTCTCCTCTCTCTAAAATTCTGGTGAAAACCATCCACTCTCAGCTAATGGCCTACCTAACCCAGCACAAACTCCTCTCTCCCACCCAGCACGGCTTCCGCCCTGGCCATAGCACCATGACAGCCCTCCTTTCCTTCCTTGAAACAGTCAACCTAGCACGTGATAGTGGCAAATACGTATTTTCTCTATTTTCTGACCTCTCAAAGGCATTCAACACAATCTCCTATTCCATACTCCTCTCCCAGCTCTCACACTTGCACCTATCTCTCTCAACCTTAGCCTGGTTCTCCATCTCCCTTTCCATGCACCAACAGGCTGTACAATGGAAAGAATCAACCTCCCCTTTCTTACATACACCCACAGGGGTTCCTCAAGGAACAGTACTGGGCCCACTCCTCTTTAACTTATTCATCAACAACTTCCACCACTCCATCCCTGATACCTCAGTTATCCAATATGCTGATGACTCCACCATCATCTGCTCAGCCTCCTACCCCTCTAAACTTCTACTTAATACCCAAATAGCCTTCTCCAAAACAGAATCATGGATGCAATCCCATCACCTTGCCCTAAATGCCAACAAAACTAATGATTTTCACTCCCACCAAAACTTCCCAATTCAACAAGGACCAATTTTCCATCAAATGCCACAATAACTCCCTTCCAGAAATTGTTCCTAGTACCAAGCTACTTGGCATTATCATTGATGAAAACCTACAATTCAGTTACCACATCCTCTCTGCAATCAAAAAAACCCACCAGAAAATTGGTCTCCTCTACAGATATAACTGCTACCTTACTCCCTCCTCCCATCAAACCCTCACATCTACCTTCCTTCTCCCCTCTCTCTTGTACGGTGCTCCCCTATTCTCCAACCTACAACTTGGTCTCCATTCCAAACTCGAAGCTTATTACAACAAAATCTGCAAATTTGCAACCAATTCTAAGAACTCCTCCCATCACTGCCACATCCTTCACACCCTAAACTGGCTAGAACTACACAACCACCTAAAATACCTACAACTTACAACAGCCCACAAACTCATCTTTAAATCAACAGAATGCCCCTCTCTTGCCAAGTTTCTAACACCCTACACACCTAGCCACACCCTGAGATCCACAGGCCAAAACCTCCTACATGTACACAAACCCCTACACCCACCTGGAAAACTATTACTATCCCACACCATAGCCAAACTGTGGAACGCTCTCCCCACACCACTACGTAACATACCAAACCATAACAATGTCAAATCCATGCTTCTCTCCCATCTGGCCTCCAAATGGGAATGTCCTTCACATGTTCCCACCTAAAACACCCACACCACTAACTCCACACCTAAATATTTTTTTTCTTTGCCAAATTTAACAAAATGTCATAGGTCTTTCTCTGTACATCTTTCCAAAAATTTTTTCTTTTGCATGCCAGCCTCTGGCCTATCTTACACATATTCTCAAACTGACACCCTCTTAATTGCAAAGCAGTGTATATATTAGTGTAAAACTGTTATTCCTGTACATACTAATACTGACATATGATACTCACATTATCTATTACTAATGTGGCAACTTTCTGTAATTCTGCCTTTTCCAAGTTTGACAAAACTCTGTACTTTATATTTTGTAATGTTGCTAATTTCTGTATTTTATATTTTGTAATATTCCAAATCTCTGATTTTATACTATGTAGTGGAGCTTTTCTCCTCGGGTCTCCACTGAAAATGGGCCACAAGCCCAGCTGGAATAACGTGGTTAACAAACAATAATAAATAAATAAATAAATAAGTTACAGGCATACCTCTTGGATGCACAGATTTTCTCAGACTGTCCAGATTTTTGCCTCATATTTTTTATCTATTTTTCATAAAAGTGTGGTTTTCTGGCAAAGCATTTCTCAATGCATTAAATATTGCAGTCCGAAAATAATGACAGATATTGAAGTTTCAGATTTCATACTCTTCAGAAAATTCATACAGATACAAAACCTGCTATTTTATCACATTTCTAAGTTTACAGGAGCAATATTTAAAAATTTTCCCTAGTTTTGGTCCTTTGTCATCCATTATTTATGGCTTTGTCCTGATTTCTTGTTATTAGAGGTTCAGAGGAATGGTTACAGGATATAGTGACAGTTCATGACGTCTTTCTGAATAGTTCAGATTTTGCAGTTCCATCATTTTTCTATGAACAGCTCTCATGTTTTTAAGTTGTTTCAAGTACTTTGACTAAAGGTTACAGAATGCAACACTGCATTCATGGTCTAAAGTGGTACAGCTATTTTCATTTTGTGACAAAACATGCCGCATGTCCCTTAACATGAGATGAGCTAAAGAAGGTGCTTTTTTATTTTGGTAGAGCCCCACTGTTCAAAGTTTTAATATTTGCATATCATTGTCCCCAGATATTTAATGATGGCATTATTTTATATGACTTGGTCATTAATTTTGTTTTCATATTTTATGTCATTGATTTCAAGTCCCATGATATATTTATTCACATTAAAGGTGAGGTCATTACTACTTTACCACAAGTTTATGCTTGCAGATGATCTTGAATAACTTCAGCATCTTCTGTTGAAGTGATTATGTCACCCAGTTTGCAATAATCAACATATTTGGTTATCCAAAGTATATTTCCTATTTTATATCTGAGAAGAATAGTTCAAAAAGAAGTGACCCCATTTGAGATACCTATAGGACACCATTGGTGGTCCCTTCGTGATAGGCAGATAATAACTCCCAGCTTAACTGTCTGTATCCTATTGCTTAACCAGTGTACTTTACTTTATTTTATTTTCATTTTTTACCAGATAAATGAACTGGTCTTTCTCAATCCCTTTTAAGTCATGACTCAGGCCACATGAAGAAGGGTAAATGTGATGCATATTGATAATATATACTGCCAGCTGATCAGCATGTTTATGATAGCTGGAAAGAATCCAGTATATCCAGAAAAACACAAAAACACTGAAAAAACTTACAAACTCCACACAGTCCATGACTGGAGATTAAGACTAAACAATTGAGCCGTGAGGCAGTCTGCTGAATTATGTATGCATTGAAATTTAATGCTTTTAATTTGTCAGCTATTCTCTTTTCTTCTCTTATATCCTCTTAAAGAAGCCTATACCGTTCCATATCTAGCAGCTGTCGGTCCCCCAGTCTCACTTTTGATAAGCTTTTATAATAATCTGTCATTAATTCAACATAAAGTGCTGGCTAGCCTGATGGTTCTAAAATTGTCTAAGTTTAACATGACTCCTCCGATTTTGTGAATTAGTACTCCTATATCTTGTTATCATAAGTCAGCTGCATGTTTACATGCTTGCCATTTATTTAGCACGATTAATCAGGATTTAGTGAAGTTTTGCTACAGGTTTTAATTTTGTTTCTCGTAGCTTTTAGCATAGTTTTAGTTATACATCGGAAGTCTCTCATTACCTCTGTAGCATTCTAAAATATGTCTTTGTTAATTGCAAAGCTTGCCCAACAATTTTCTGTGAATGCATTTTTGATCTGCGAATGGTGATTACTTTTAACATGTTACAACCACAGATTTCTTTTTTCACTTTTTGGATGCTATTAAAGAACATGTTACTTTATTTCAACATATTACAACCACAGTTTTCTTTTTTCACTTTTTGGATGCTATTAAAGAATATTACTTTATTTTAACATATTACAACCACAGTTTTCTCCCTTCAGTTTTCTGATGTAATTAAATAATCCCTTATCATTACTTTCTGTTTTAGAAATTAAGCTGAGTTTAGTTAAATATGGCACCTATGACAAGAAAAGTAAACAATTTCTGTACTTTAGTTTAGACTCACCTTTTACTAGCATGTGCTCATCAGTGCTGAAGTTAGTACTACATATAACTCGGGGGTAGTATCCCGAACAGATCTATTCTGGTCACTGAGGACAGTATCCCAGCTTTTGTGTATGTGACGTCATGCATCAGAGGATCATAGAATTATAAAGCGAGAGAGTCCAATGACTATTTGCACATTGCCAGCGCCCACTCTCAAGCTGTGCCCACCCCATATCTAAAAGGGTCAAAAAGGTTTATCCAAGGATGAATTTATGGGCATTCATCTAGTCATCAAGGTATGATTTGAAGTATGCAAGGGTGTTGCTTTCCTTAGCATGTATTACTAATTTACTCCAGAGGTGAGGAAAGTATTAGGTAATAAATGTCTCCCTCCAATGAATTTTACTTCTATGTTGGTGGACATTTAAGTCCATAGTATTGGTATTTGTGGAGGTGTTGGTTTTTAAAAGATGTTAGAGATCAAAGAGGAACCTCTGTGGTTTCCTAGTTGTCTGATGTGTCTAGAGAGATACATGACAAAGTGGGCATTGTATACTTTATTTGGCCTAACCTGAGTTGTGTACAGAGGGATCACAATTTCTTGATGACGTTACTAAATGTTTGTAGTTACAAAGAGGAGGATTTTCTGATTACTAATGCTACACGCTGTATGACAAAGGCATTATTGACCCATGTAGGAACCCCCCCTTACTATCTTTTTAGTTTAGAGTGGATATCAGCAGTACTTTATGTTGAGAAACAAATTTGTTTCTAAATGTAACAATACTGTATTTTTTTTTGTTTTTAATTGTAAGCTATTTTCTATACCTTAATGATCAGTTTGGGTCAGTTCTTGTTGTGATGAATTGGTACCAGATTGTTATTTGACAAAAACAAGCACTCAGCTGGCAGGACATGGCAAACTTGGTTAACCATAGGTATAGGTCTATGGTTTGGATGTTGGAGAAATTTTGGCCTAAAAGTTGGAGGTCCCAGCAGTGAGCCCTGATCTGTATCACTCATTGCACTGTTATTTTCTGAGTTGGTAACTCCCACCTTAACAGTGTAGGCTGTGTCTTTTACCCTGTTTGCTATCCACCTTACCAAAGAAAAGTCAATGTTTAGGGCTTTTAGTTTATTTAACAGCATGGGGGATGGAATCAAATGCCTTTCCAGCACCTGATAGGCTACATGGAAGGACTGACCATTACTTACTGCCTCTGTGACTTCTCAAAGAAGTTTAATAATTTAATAGATGTGATTTTCCCTTGACTAAACCAAACTGCTGAGGGTCAAGCTGAATGAAGTCTTTCATATCACTATCTATGCAAACACAATATATATATTTATTAGTCCTTGCAAATTCAATTAGTCAGGCAAATGGGTCTATAGTTCCAGAGCATATGGTGAGACCACAAGCGGCATCACAACAGTAGTTCTTCATGTGTCTGGGGAAAAAATGTGGCTAAGCTTAGGATAAACAAGTTCAGGAGGGGTTCCAACAAGGGGCATTTATGAGATTTATTAGGAATCCAGGTTCTGGATACATGGATTATTATTTTTTGTTTTAGAGATCACAGTTATGGCATGTTTCCATTATAGGGTGTGATAGAGTCAGGGATTTGCAGATTTTTGATGATTGCTTCCAGGGTAAAGTTGACACTGAATCTGCCTGCCGGTATATTAGCTATGTCTTTCAGGTCTGAGGATGCCATTCTGAGTCAGTTCATTTTACTGGGGGGTGTTAATTCTTAATTTTCTAATGTATCTAAAGAAGAATTCATGAACTTGGGCATCTAGTGCTACTCTTCATTTGCATTTGACTTTGATCTTCTTGATGGTAGCTTTTGGTTACTTTTAAATCTTTTTGAAACAGTTTTCAATATGGAAATATACAGATTTATTATAGGACTTTAGAGTTTTTTTCTCTTGTTATGGAGCTTATTTTAGGTGATGGACTGCAGGGTGGTTTGTTCCAAAATATTTCATTACGATTACTTGTAGGTGAGACAGCTAAATCGAAACACTTTGGATGAGACATTAAACCGAGGTCCTGTCTGCTCAAGTTGGTGGTAGCTCAGGTGGATATAAAAGATCTCATGGCACCTATCAAATGAATAGGGGTTCTTTATTTAATACAAGATAAAAACATTATTTACACATTTAAAAGTGCGCATATTTATATGCACATACACACATATCTATTTCTTACTATTTATCATTTTTCTTATAACATCCTCATTGTTGTTTTCCCATAATTGGTCCACTTCTTCTTCTACAGCCATAATCAATTTTTTTGCAATATATCTGCCAAAATCCATTTCCAATTAAACACAATTTCATTCAGACTTTCATTCTAAATAACCCACATTATGTAAAGTAAATTATCTACCCTTCTCAAGATTCTTTCTTCTTTTTCTTATAATATTGATATGAAATAATATTCATATCTATATTACTTGTCATTAATTTTCTCAAAAACATTTTTCACACAACTTTTTCCTTGAGTTTCACCACTCTTTCATTTAAAGAAACAAGCTCTGCTGGGTAAACACTTGAAATTGTTGGAACCCACAACAGCTAGTCCCAAAACACAAATACTTAATGGCCAAAAAGTGGATGTTCAAGATGGACATTTCTAGAATATTCTCTTTTCTTCACAGTATGTCAAATGCAGAGTTGGTATATATATACATTTGAAGAGTGTGGGGGGATCTGGCCCTCCATACTGGGGGGTGCGGAAAGCCGGCCTCCCTGCAAAAAAAGAATTTTAAAGGAGAAGAGAGAATTTCAAGATTCATCCTTTTCCTCGGTTTCTTATTGTCAGCTTGTTAGTACTCGGCATTTCGACTGCCGACATTTCAGTACAGAGCTGCTCTGCTGGCTCTTCCTCCCCACAGAATAAACACACTCTTACAACTTTCTTTTTATATGGCAAATTCTCCCTTACTGGTAATGTATTTATTACTAGTGTCCATAGGAAATCCTGACAATCTAGTACATTGATACACCACTTTTTCCATACTTTAATGTCTTTAATCATTTCTTCTTGTAAATTTTTTCCATAGATTTACATAATAATGTTTCAATACATTATTGTACCACATCCTTCTATCTTTCTCTATATCATAAACTTTTATTTTCCATGTTAGTATTTTTTCATGATCATTTTTAATTTCTTCTTTTGCATATCCTATTTCTCTTTCTCTTATTGGCATCATCTCCCAAAATCGTTTGTACATATATTTAAATGTTATCACTCTTAAATTCTCATTCTCTTCCTTTACTGACTCTAATAGTTATAGAAGCAGAGTAAATAACTAGATTTAGTAATCCCAATCCCCCTTCATCTTTACTCGTATGCAACATACCTCTTTTCACTGGGTTTAGTCTTGAACTCCATATGAAAGAAAACACCAATTGCACATTTTTTTGTTTCATATTATACTGGGATCATATAAACATTTGATATATACTCTATTTTTCCATTAATACTAAATTCACCAGATAAACCTTTTTTCCTGAATGAAGATCTATATGTCCCCATAGAAGACATATTTTTTATTTCTTTCATCAAACCCTCCCACTGCATCACAACTACATTGTTTTTCTCAGTTTGTATTACTAACAAATACACTTAATTCATCGAAAAATACACCCTGCCATTTTTCACCATATCACCTAAATCCTTACTTTTATCTTTATTCAAGGTCATTCTTATTTCCTTTAACCATACCTTCAGACAAACCAGCTATTCTACCATACATATTTTGTTCTTAGTAACTTCAAGTATATTGTCTGCATATGACAAAATTACCAGTACCACCACCTCCTTTTGCATCATATATCTCGCATCTTTTATTTTAAAACCTACTTCACTCACTATCACTTTCATCACTAATACAAACAATATTCTGCTAATCGGCTATCCTTGTCTTCTACCACCCTTCATGCATATTTTTACTCAGCTACCCATTCACTAGCACTTTCACTTTATTATTTCAATATGCTATTCTAATTCTATTACCCATTGCTTACTTATTTCTCTACCAATGTCTTGCTAATATCACTATCATAAGTTTCACATCCTACCTTATACTTATTACATCATCCAGAATTTCTCTCACAACCAATAACAGTTTTTGACATCCCTTCCCTTTTATTCCATGTATACTTTCTTCCATAATATCCATCAACCATCCTTCCATTCTCCTCTGTATTATTCCCATAAAAATTATAATCTGTGTTATTTAGTGTGATGTATCCCAATTTTTTTTATTTTATTCATTTTTCTTCCATATAAATGTTAATATCCAGCTACATAACTATTCATAAACAACTCCTTTCTTCAACCATTCATTCAGTAACTTTACAAAGTACCCTGTTTGCCAGTCCATTAAATTCTTGTACATTCCAGATCCTATATCATCTGGGCCTGATACTGAATCAACATTTAGTTTCCTAAGTACTTTATCCAATTGACTAACAGTAATTTGTTTTTTAAGTTCTTCCTTAACTTATTCTGCAAATTTCTTTACTTTCTATTCTCATATTTTCATTACCTATTTTCCACATGCTTTACTACAATACTCATAATTTGCTCTTGTCTTCATTTTGCCTCTTTTGCAGTTTTCATTTCTCTCACTATACTAATGTCTTCCTTTACTATTTTACCCAAATATGCAGATACCTCCTCTCTTTCCCTTGAAAATAATATCTCTGTCTAAACAGTAATGCATTACATTTTTGATTTCCTTTATATATTTCTTTTTCCACATTATAATACCCTGTTGTATTATTTTCTAAATTATCTAATACAGGTCTGTAAAGTTTTCCATACTTTACTTTCACTTTCTCTTCCTTTCTTACATCATCCTGCCTCTGAAAAACACTTTTTATAATTCTTTTTCAGTTTAATCCACCACTCAGACCATTTTTATAGATGCCCCTTATGGCAAAACGATCCTTCTATAACTGCAGTACTTCCCATTCTTCAATTTCATTCCATATGTTTTCATTTATTGTTTATATTCCCTTCCCTTTCCTATTTTAATATAATATCTTTGTTCTAAAACCTCCATCCATATTGCTAAATGGTATGAAAACCCATCACAACTATATCACCATCTGCTATCCCCAAATCTTCTAATAATACAAAATAATTAATTTCAGATCCAAGTGCCCCACTCTATAAGTCCATTGGCTTTTGTTCCAAACAGCTAATTTACCACATTTATTTTTACATCTTTCCCCTTCCTTTTTACATCTTCCTCTTAAAAAAAATTAAAGTCCCCTTCAATTATAATTTTCCCATTAACTACCACATAGTCTAGTATTTGATGAAAGATTCTTTCTTTCTTTCCTTGCTAGTTATATATGCATATAATGCTATGATTTTATAAACATGCTCTCTTTACTGCATATCAACAAAGTTAACATTTCCATCCTTTCCAACATTACATCTAGTATTTTTAATATATATATATATATATATATATATATATATATATATATATATATATATATATATATTTTTTTTTTAAAACACAACACAGCCACTCCAGGACAACTTTCACTTTCTCCATATTATATTTCCACCCAACAATTTTTCTACCCTCTAACAAAATGACATCCACATCACACTTGGACACCATTCCAGTACTCCTATACTTCTTGCAGTGTTAATAATACTGTTCACAGTTACAGAAACCATTATATAATTGCTGATTTCCTTCTTTTTAAGTTTAGGGAAATATTTTTAAATTGTTGTTTTCTTATTTTCTCTTTTTCCTATAGAATATTTTCCTTTGTTTATGTGCAAACAATATTTGATCCTCAGAATTAGATTTTTCACTGTCTAGAACATCAATCAAATAAATTATGTGTTAGTCCCTTCTCCTGACTTCTCTTCCTGCATACAATATATCTCCTTCTTTTTCCTTTACATGTGTTTTTCTTCTTCTATAGTTTTTTCTTCACCTAGTTCACCCTCTCCCAATCCTCATGTTGCCTTTGCTCATGTATATTTTCTTCCCTTTCCCTTCTTTTTCACTATTTATTGTTTGCTCTTAACAATCCCTCTAAAAATTACCCTTTTTACACAATCTGCATTCATCCACATGCATTCCTGCTGTGTAGCATTCCACCCCACACTGGTTACATTATCTTTTGTCACAGTCATTAATTAATGGAGAAAAGTCCTCACAAAAGAAATATGATTTAGGTTGACCAGCTATCTTAATGTCCCTCTGGGACCAGCCACAAATATTATACATGGCAAGTATTTTGCTACATTCTTTTCACATTTCAAAACAGCTTCCAAACTCCAACTTCCATTTTTGTAAGTTTCTCGCATCTCTAACTTTCACAACATTTTTGGCAGTTTCACAGTAACCCTTCACAATTTTTTAACAATCTCTTTCCCCAGTTCATCAGTTTTAAACTGCAAAGTAACATTTTTTAAGATTTAAGTAATTACCAGTGGTAGAGGCAGAAACACTAAACATGATAGCTTTATGATCTGTAAAAGAAATGGAAAACAATTTGGACCAATTCAAAATCAATGTCTTAGTAAAAGAAAAATAATCTATCTCTGTAAGCAAAGTACCTCTTCTATAAGTGAGGCTCATAGAAAGATCTAACAAAAGATGACCATAATCCAGAATATTAAAAAGGCACTTCACATCTTTTTGAGAGAGACCTGCCGAACATGACAATTTCAATCACAAACAATAAAAATATGACTATGAGAACATAAGGAAATTTTTTTTGTAAAGAGGTTCTCCCTTTCTTTCTGTGAAGTAGGTGTATATATAACTATCAATCTAAAGATATCTATATAAACTCTAATATCACAAACTACTAACCTACCAGGAAGAGTAATCAAAAAATCTAAACTATCAATGTACGGTTTAACTAGAACCATAACACCACTACATAAATTAACATCAGAACTTTACACTGCTCCTCTGTCCCAAATATTTTCTACCTGTTTTTTGGGGGTGTTTTTTTTTTTTTTTTTAATATCAGAGTGCAATCTAATATGCAATAGACAGCAAATATCTGTATGGATACTGCAACAAAAATTCAAAAAGTGAAGTTTCCTTTTTTCATTAATAAAACTATTAACATTCAAACTACATACCAGAATACTATCTCTTTCCCTTTTTAACAGTTTTTGTTTAACTAAATCCTTTTTTAACCTCCTCTTATGAACCCACTTTCCAATAGATGTTATTTTGTCCATCCAATCTGAAAATTCAGGAACAGCTTCACTAAGTCAATATCTTTTTCTTTATCTGTATCAAGGTATGAAATCATTGTCCTTCATAACTAACTCATCCAAAACAGAAGACTGTATGTCCAAAACATTAGAAGCAATATCAGAAGTAGAAATAGTTAGCATATTCATTCCTTCAGTCTCACCAAAAAGAGTGATATGGTTTAATTTTGAACAGTCAAACCAAAATGTCCTGAAGTGTGACATTGTTTACAAAAGGGAACACACTGACGTTTACAATGACCTATTTTTCCACACTGTGGACATTTATGTTTGGGCTGACATTTAGTAAGATGATAAAAAGAGCCACAAACGAAACAAGTTTTAGGTTGACCCCAGTAGGTAACACATGCCTTATGTCCTTCAATAAAAAAAAAAACACCAGGGATGTGTTGTATTTTGCCATTAGAAAAAGGTAAAATAACATAAACTTCCTATGCTCCATTCCAAAGTTGCCTTTCATAAAAAATGTTCTTAACACCAAAAGCATGGATACAACATGAAGAAAGAAACTCATGTACATAATCTGCTATAATGTCCACTGTCCTGAAGTTTTCATTTAGGATTTACATTAAGCGCAGAAACAATGTAAGAGTTCCAAGAAGAAAGAGTTTTATTTTTCTTCGAAAGCAGTCAGAATTTTTTCTGCAGTATCATTAGTTTCAAAAGTAATGTCACAAAAATATTCCTTGCCACATGAATAAATGCTTGTACTTCCATAAGAGTGACACCGAGATGAATAATAATATTATCTCATGCATTGTATCTATGTATAGGTGACTGAGTTTTAGAAACAATACAAACCACTGGGAGTGTAATGGAATTGCCAGGTGAGGAAACTCTGTGTAGAATACTCTTTCTCATCACCGCTGCATAACAAACATCATTTGACCATCTAGCTGAAGAATCAATTTGATTCTGGTAAACAGGAACTACAGGAATAGCTTGACCTTTATCTATGATTGTCACTTCCTGTGAGCCCAGTGCTTGATAATCAAACATAATATGATTCCAACACGCGACTAAGGGAGTGCTAGGTTCAGGTTCAACCAACAAGGATTTAAGCATTTCATATGGTAAGCCACCTTCATTAAGATAAATAACTATTAAACAGAGTCATCATTGGGAAATATAGAAACAACTCAGACCGAGTTGTTTTGCATGGTGCAACCATCCTAAAGTTTGTTGCATCACTTCCTCCACTCAGATAGAGCTCCCTGATGCTCTGGCCAAATTTCCCCTAAAACTTTAAATACTAACTGAGTTATCTCCTGAAAAGATGATACTAGCATAGTGGGACTAACCTGAACAATAAATAGATAAATAATAAATAAAACACTTGGTAAGGTGGGAATAAAACGTTGTTGCATAAGTAGCAGCTGAGGCTGTAAAAGTACTGGTGATATTACAAGCACATTTCGAGATTTCACTAAAATATGAGTAGGTTTATATGCATGAACTCCATAAATTCAAATGTGGTGATTTCAGGATAGTTTTGGATGTTAATTGAAAGAATAACAAGCTTGTGGTCAAATTTAACCAGGGATGGACATATTTAAGGAGTGGTGCATGTGGAAATTATGTTAATCAGGAAAAGGTTTAGAATGGATTGTCCTCTGATTGACTGGTTCACTCTTTATTCTAGGGAATTTAAGAAACCTTAGATCTGGGTATCTTTGTACATATCCAACTTCAGAGGTGTAAATGTATCAATTAATCAATGAAGAATTGAAATCACTTAGCATAAAGAAATTTTTCATTATGGGTAATTTGATGAGTAAGACGCTGTCCGGTTCGATTCTCAGCTAGAGCGTCTTCTGCGTGGAGACATGCGTGAATGGGCGTACCTTCATTGAAGGTTGTGCATCAGGGCTGGTAACTCGGCACGTAAAAATCAACTACCAATCATTAGCGATCCGGAGTTCCGCTGTGGCGACCCCTAACCGGGAAAAGCCAAAAGACACAAACAAAATTTAGGGATATTTAATGCTCCTCTCAAAACAGGGAGGGTGACATATAATAGTTCCATTTGTTAATGCCTAGGAATAATGATTTATTCCAGACTGAGTTTGATTTGCTGTTGTTAAGGATAACACTATCATGGTCTATATCAATTACTGAGGCACCAACTATAGATAGGGAGCACTACGCTCCATTAGTATGGTATATAAGATATTGCCTCTGAAGCTGGATTTCATAATATTTGTTCCATTTTTGATTAACATCATTAACTAATATTTGAACATATTATGAGAAATTAATTAGTTTATTTATTTGGGGTACTTGTAATTAAAATCCTCATTGGGGGATTTTATTTTGATTCACTTACACACCCTGAAGTTTAATCCTGAAATTCTCCTGTTCTGTAGAAGATATAGACAGTATTCCCATAATATTCACTGACACTGATATTAATTATTGTAAAATTAGTTTCCCTTTATAAACTGCCCGGATAGATCTACTTGACTCCATTAAGGTACCCCCTAACACCCTGATCATTGGTGACTTCAACTACCCCACCATAGACTGGGTGAACTATTCCTGCACTAATGCACTCACCCAATGATTCCTTGACTTCATCAGTTCTAATGCACTAGACCAGCTTGTCTCATCCTCCAGAACGGGAGATAACATTCTGTACTTGGTTCTCACCAACATGGGTGACAGCTGTACCACTCCCATAGTATGTTCTTCCCTGGTGAGATCAGATCATTGGTCTGTCTCTCTTAAAAGTTTCTATCCCACGTCCCCCACGCTGCCGTAACCAAGTTGAAACCTTCTCAAAAGCTGACCACAACCTCATAAGGGAGGGTATCATTAGCTTCACACCACCGCCCCCTACCATATTGAACAGTATGGCAGTGCAGTATGCAAGCACCTGTACAACTGCAATGACTCAGCCATACCTAACAAAACTAAAACCTGCTTCTCAAGGAAACACAAACCTGTCTGGTGGAAATCCTCTATCAACAGGCATTACAAAAAAAGAAAGAAACTGTTGTCCAAGGGTAAAAAGGAATACATTCCAAACTGGAAAAACTCCTTCCTTAGCCTCAACAAGCAAATTAGATCACTAGTGAAAACCTCCAAAGTCAATTATGAATCAAAACTAGCCTCTGAAACAAAGGGAAACCACAAAGTCTTCTTCAGATATGTCAGAAACATCCATGGCAAAGCCCAGGTTTGTTCCAAATTAGTACTTAACAGTATCACTTACACCGATCCTATTGACTTAGCCAACCTGTTAGCAGATAGGTTCTGCACAAACTTCAACCCCTGCCACCCCCAAAGGCCCTTTCAACATCCCCAATACTAGTCCCACATCTCACATCTCCATAGATCAAGTGTTAAAGGCCCTATCTAAGGCAAAGAACACAGCTTTCATGGGACCTGATAGTATCCCAGGCTGTATTCTGTGCCATCTTCAGCAAAAACTAGCTTTGCCATTGAGCATTCTATTTAACTGCAGCCAAAGTACTGGCTTCATTACAGCAGAGTGGAGAACTGCCATTGTCATCTCCTTGCACAAAGGTGGTGCTACTACTGACCCTAGAAACTATCTCCCCATTAGCTTGACAAGTCTGATCTGAAAAGCCATGGAGCATATTATTATGGCTCTCATAAACAAGGACATAAGCAATCTCCAACCACTTGACCCCACCCAGTTCAGATTCGTCAAGGGGAGATTTTGCCTGTTGAACCTGGTTGACTTCTTTGAGATTGTTACCAAGGCCCTGGGTGAGGGAAAGTCAGTACATACAGCTTACCTTGACTTGGCCAAGGCCTTTGACACAATCCCCCACTCATGTTTCATGGAAAAGTTAACACAACTTGGCATAAATCCCTATCTCATAAGGTGGGTGGCCTACTGGCTCACTGACAGGACCCTCAAGGTCAAAATAGGTGCCTGCACCTCCAATAGTAAACCTGTTACTAATGGAGTTCCCCAGGGATCTGTCCTGAGAATCCTACTGTTTGGCATCTACATCTCAGAGGTCCAGGCAAAGACAAAAGGCCTGTGGCTGACAAAGTTTGCAAACAACTGTAAGTTGGGTGCTGTCATTGACTCCCAAAATGATGTTAACATACTGCAAGAGGGTCTCACCGCAACTAATGACTGGTGCCAAAGTCATGGCCTCAAGTTAAATGCAAAAAATGTATCATCATACCATTCATCAAAAACACAGTCCCTACTGATTACCACATCAATGGCAACCCCCTAAGCACACAACCTGTGGTGAGAGATCTGGGTACTCATGTTGATAACTATCTCACATTTGACCATCTTGTAGTGGCAGTGGTCAGAAAAGCCTTTTACTTGGTTCATCTCATAAGTAAAGGGATTGCATCCAGAAAAAAGGAGGTTATTACACCTCTGTACTCCTCCCTCATTAGACCAATAATTGAGTATAACACCCCGTTTTGTATGTACCTCTCCAAACATCTGCACCAATTGGAACGGCCACAAAAAACCTCACAAAGAGAATCTATGGCCTCCAACACCTGTCCTATGTGGACAGACTCAAATCACTGTCACTGTACTCAGTATCATACAGATTGCTCAGGGGTGATCTTTGTCTCACCTACATGGCAATCTCAGACCCTGCCCTACTAGAGATGCTCCGTATCTGTAAGCCTAACTCCTCATGCATTACCCACTCAACAGGCCTAAATCTAATATGCAACATCAACAAAACCTGCTGGAGAGACAGGTTTGTCTCCGAGAGGCTGCCCCATCTCTGTAATAGACTTCCCATACATGTTAAATAGAGTAGCTCGGTGACCCTCTTCAAGCACAACCTTGATGAGTGGATGGGAAACCACAAATTTGTTCCAGGGATTCCACCATGTCCCTCATTGACAGGGGTGACAGGTGCTGACTGAGGTTTACTTTTGGGGATAAATTCTTGGTTATGCTTGTAATGGCCCCAGGTCCATTAGCCTGGTAACCTCCTATGATCCTATGAGCTGTCTTCTCGACTTTGGGCTTGAATGAAACTCTGCCACCTATACCATTGGATTTGCAAAAATAAACAGTGGTATTGCTTAGAATGTATGCGTGTAATTCAGATTTTTAAGGAATGCTTTGATAATGGTGTACATACAAACATCCTCTTAACAGAAGAGCTTCTAAGTCATCCAGTGTGTTACTGACTTCTGCTATATTAGCAACGCTGCCTTCAGGTCTGATTTTCTTTATTTTGTGTATTTTTCTGTCCTTTTTTGTGCAAAATAGGAAGACATCCTCCTTGGTGAGCTCACACTCCCTCAGTGCTGAGTTGCATCAGCTGCGGGACCTGAACATGCCCCATGTGAAGCTCTCTCTGAGGGACTTTAGCAACACCCTCACTCAGAATAGGTAAAACAGCTTTGGCAGCTCATTCTCATCCCTTCCTTGCAGGCTATTCTACTGTGTGAGCTGCTAAACAAATTCAATTTTTCTAGACCGTAGTCAGGGATCCAGCCCATAGATCTAGTCCTCTTATTATTATTTTTTATATGTTTTTTGACTCCCCATCTGATAGCCATCAGCTCCATCAAATGAAACTCGGCACACCTGTTTCCTAACAGTGGCAATATGGCAACTGACTCAAATGAGAAGCAAGCTAAGGAGAGACATCATCCAGGTAGAGATGACGGTTGTTTGTGTCATGGGAATTTGTGGACCACCATCACCCTCACTTAAACAATAGTAATCAGACAACTGAAAACACACACACCCAAGATGTATAAGATGGCATTGACCAGTCCCTCCTCAAACCAGGATCTTCTAGTACCCAAGCTATGACTTGAACTCAGGTCATCTGGAGAAATAGTCATAGCTTTATCCCCTTATGCCATTACTACTGATACAACAGGTTCACCAAAATTCACTTATTTTGGCAGTGTTATTTCTAACATGAGGAGCTGTTTGTGTTATTTAAACCTCTAGCATTAGCCAAGCAAATTTTAATTGGTTTATTATTGTTTCCTATGTCTAAAGATATTACATTTTTTATTAAAAACCTGACAGTATTTTTAATCCACATAAATATTTCTTCTATGTTTAAAATGAAGACAGGTATTACTGAAAAAATCTTGTCTGAAAATTCTTCTAATGAGTTTAAGACAGGAATTTTATTTTTAAGCCCTGTAATCTTAATCAGTTGTTATATTTGTTGAAGTATATTTATAATCTGTAAAGTGTGCAGAAGGAATGCTTTCTGTAAAAGAAAAAAACAAATATTGATAAAAAATAGAAATGTAAACTTCTTAACTTATAAGTTTTAAAGAGTTTTAAATAACTCATTGGCCTTCCAATATAAAGCAGTATATGGTCACAATATGTGGTATTTTAAAAAGATTACATATTAGAGAAGACAGCAAATTTACTTATATACCAAAGAGGGATGATGCAATACTTTTTATGTTTGTTTTATATATTATTTATTGAAAACATTTTAGGTTATTACAGGTCACCAAATATGTGAAATAACTCTATCAACATATTAATACAATATGTAAAAAAGTTGTTGGCTTTTGCATATGTACTGTGCAAATGATTTTTACTCCATTAGTGTCATACTTGTATACATAACATTTGATATCACAGAGAGTCTTAACAATTCATAAAGATGCTGAAATAGTTACAAACTGCTTACTACTCTGACTTGATGGATCAATTATAGCCTTCCCTTTGACAAAGAACATAACTCTACCCATAAACTGTTACAGATTTGAGACATTTTGAGGTGTATGTGTTAAGTTTCTTTTGTTTTCCCTTCCCCTCACTAAGATATTCATTGTGACCATTGAAAGTATACCTCTTGACTGTTGAGATTTTTGTCTAGATGTTTTGCCTGTTCCTCATAAATTTTGTGGTTTTCTGGCAAATCTCTGAGGATTTGAATTTCAGACTTCATATCCTTCAGAAAAATGCATGCTAACACAAACCCTGTTATTCCAGCAACTTTCTATGTTTATAAGTGCAAAAACCCATCCTTAGTTTTGGGCCTTTGTACAACCATAATTTTCTGCTTTGTCCAAATTTCTTATGCTTAGAGGTTGAGATGTATGACTGAAAGTACTAGTCTATCATGTGGTGAGTATTCCCCAAACTCTGCCTTCTTTTCAATCCAAATAAGCATAGCTGTCAAGACAGCTCTGAACTTAACTTAAAAATATTATTCTGTACATTGATCATCTGTTGCCATCTCATCTGTGCCTATTGGGATATTTTGTATCCTAATTCATCAAACCAGCAGCAGGAAATGTCTTCCTTCCTTCTATCCTTCTGTTGTCTACAGGAATCAGATACCACATATGGATAATATATTTTGCACATCACATGGTTTAAGCCATTTTTAATGGTTTGGGTACCCAGTCATTTATCCTCCCATGTCTCATTTTAATTGGGCAATCCCTCACTATGTGACCATAAACTCTGGACACTTATTTGGATAGCTTGTCTGCTTTTTCTCACAGCTTACTGTAAATTAATCCTCCCCTTTTTAAGACTTCTCCGTTTATCCCATCGGACAATTTTGACCCTTCTCAAAATTGTGCCTTTTATTGTGACATATATGGAAATGATCCTCTTCATTGGGAGCTACGTTGAAGCACTGAGCCTATTACCTACTGAATTTGCCTCTGAACCTGCATAGACACTTTGTAAGTTTGGGTTACCTGTCAAAAGAATCAGTCCAGTCTAAGAGACCTAGATCCCCTTTAATTTTGCTTTGTCTGTTTTGTTTCCTAATGTTCTGAGCACTGTAAGATGGTCCCAAATAATATCTTCAGGTCCAAAGCCTCTGTTCATTATGACCCTGTGTCTAGAGCTCTGTTTCCATTGTATCCAGCTGTTTGGTAGTAACTCCTTTTTCTCCTGTCTTCTTTTGAAGCAGTAACTAGACAGAAAGATGATCTGAACTCAGTCAAGTGGAAAGGGATATGTTAAAGGCGAAGTTATATTGTGCAAAACTGTGGAGTTTTCACCATTTTTTATTCAGACAGAATTTTCTCACAGCAATCCTGAGGGAAGTCTTATTTATCAGCTTTGCCAACTGGTCATACCTGCATGGTTCAGAGGGATAGTGATACAACTCATAATGTACAAGAGTTGAGCAGTATTGCTGAAGTAAAAGCGATTATTCTACCTGCTAGTGTTTAAAACTTCTGTAGTAACTTAAGCCGGGGGCCTAGTACAGTGTTAGTTCCCTCATCTAACTTCTCAGTAATTGTATAGGACACCATACTGGCAAAAGTAAGGCTTGATATTTGGTAGTATATTCTTCACCTATCAAATACCACCCTGATACATACAATCTTCTTTTTGCTATGCTGAAATTCTGAGACCTGTCCACATTATTGAAATAAGTCAAGGATGGACTGAATAACATTGTTTATGGATCATTGATTGGCATGCACTCATCTGCAAAGAGGAGGAGTAAACTTAAGTCCAGGGATTTATCTTCCAGTTATTGTAATTTCCTCAATGACCAAAATGAATAAACCTGTAGATTAAGGGCAGCCTTGTATGGTGCTTCATGTGATTGCTCCCTAGATGGACAGTTTTCTAGACGCTAAGACCTTGAAAGAAGGGTTATAAAAGAGGGTTTTAACTCAGTTCTGATACTTCTGTCTATAGTTCATTCTTCCTAGTGCTTGGGAGAGAAATTGCTGTTCAGCACAATCAAATACTTTTCTGATATCTCACATTATCACCCGTGTGCAGCTGTTTCCATAACATTGGCTGATAGCCACCAGTTACCCTCTGTCTGCCTCTCTTTAATAAATCCACTCTGATCTGGTGCATTAAGACAAGGTAGAATTTTGTCTTACATTAGATCATCAGGTGATGATCGTAAATGAAATGGGTGAGTAAAGAATTGTAGATCCTCCGTATTGGGTGCATACTACTTTCTGTTATTCCATTTTTGTGCATTAATTACATTTATCCAGATTAGTTAAGGAAGTTAGTCTCCTAACCTTCCCATTTATATGACTCATCTGTGTACACATTTGGCCCTGCAAT
This sequence comes from Protopterus annectens, assembly GCF_019279795.1. Taxonomy (NCBI): domain Eukaryota; kingdom Metazoa; phylum Chordata; order Ceratodontiformes; family Protopteridae; genus Protopterus; species Protopterus annectens. Next base: position 232,523,875 of record NC_056732.1, on the reverse strand, counting down.
ATACCTTTTGAGGGTCTTGATAAAAGTTTCCACTTCCCATCCAGCTGTCTTTATCTTGCTCTTCTTTTTGGTCTGTGGATCCTTTTTTTTTGCATGTTTTACTCTCATTTCCTGCCAATAATCAGCACTCTCTACCAATCACATAATTCTTTCCTTTATCACTGAGGGTGCCAATTAGCCAGTGTGGGTCATCATTTATGTAATCATCAGGGGTGTTTGGAGAATTTTTCTTTTTTTTTTCACCCTGTGCCCTACACATGACCAGTCCATGGGTGGGGCATTTAATGGGCATCAGCTCTGCATTGCTACTCACTTTCACAAGGGGCTGATGTCAGCAGGACTACCCCACCCACCCATAGGTAACACTGTGTTGTTGTTTCTATAGTTTCTACTTGGGAAATCAGCCCATGTGAATATGCTCTATGTATCTCACTTCCCTGACTGTGTCATCAAGTGCCAGAACCACTATTCAAACTCAGGTTACTGGGTCATAGTGAATGCTTTATCTCTCTACACCACAGGTGCAGGCATCATGTGTCATAGGTAGTTGGAACTGTGCATACTACATCATCAGGGACCATCTTTGGCAGTAGTATATGTTTTTGAAACAAAGATCTAAAGACTTTCTGAGTTTCTTCATTCCTTTGACATAGGATACTTTCAACTCACTAATACCCCTTTTCCTTAAAATACTTGAGGTTACTGTCCCCATGGAACCCCCACATGTTCCTTTTTTGCAACAGTTATGCCTCAGCCTATATGACAGATAGAAGCTGGGTGTTTCTCTGTAGGGTTGAATTCCTTTCTGCTGGTATCTGATTTTGATGCTTTGTACCCATGACACAACATGGTCTAGTTCATTCTGCCTCTTTTTGTTGTATAACCAATCCCCCCTTCTCTTTTTTTCCTTCAGCTGCCATTGGCTTAGCTGTACGTGCTGCATTTCAACCATCTCTCACCATTCCGATGATAGTGCTTCTTCTCTGTCTTTGCTATTATCCTGTGAGTCTAATAATGTTTTTTAGTTCCCTCTATGTCCATCTCTGTGAGGCCTGTAGTAGTTTCACAATTACCCTTAGTGGAACATGGTTTGAGACACTTATTTCTAGGATGTCCTCTGCATTAACAATATCCCTGTAATGCTAGGGGTCATGATTATATCTGCTCTGCTACCCTATTATCATGGATCTTAGCATGGATCTTTAGAGAAAGTTGGGTGGCAGTCTTCCCATGGGTCTCTCATCAGATGTCTACTCATCACTGCTTTTCAGTATACTTAATAATCCTGAGTGAACCTTTCTGTGGAGTTCTGTCTTATGGAATACCCTTTATAACCTGTGGTTATGTGTCAGACTGGAGTCCCCATGCACCATCATTTGATAGCTGGGACTATGGTGATCATGAATAGCTTGAAAAATAAATAATTATTTGTCATGGGTGGGCATTCTAAAGGCATGTGTAAATGGGCATGCCTTAGATGAAGGTTGAATGTTGAGCTGGCACCTCAGCATTCGTGAAAATCTACTGCCAGTCATTAGCGGACCGGAGTTCCGCTGTGGCGACCCCTAACCGGGAAAAGCCGAAAGACAAACAACAACAACAACAATATTTGTCATCCTATTGGGTGCATAGAATTTCCTAAAATCCATGTTTGTACATTAATTACACATATCCAGATTCTCTGTCCATCAAAATCACTTTGAATGATCTTCATTTGGTTATTAACAGGTGCCAAATAAAAGTATAGAGGTTCATGCCTCCACCTGTCTTGATATGCACATATACCAAAGGAAATGCATTATTCCTAAGTTTCTTTATGTTCTTCATTTTCAACTGTATTTATTGTTGTGACATCCGGCTGTATCCCACCGGACTGCCAACAATTAATGTGACATCACTTACTATCCTGAGTCAGTAATTAAGGTGCTTCAGTCCTCACTACTGACTCTTATATGAGACTTAAACAAAAGTAATATTTCGCAATTTTCCCCTAAGAGCACAAAAGGAACATGGTCTATTTTTCTGGGACTGGACTATATACCTCTGTCCACCCAAATGTATTTTTCTTATTACACACTTCAGAGCAAAGTGTCCCAGTTTAAGACACTCAAAGTAAATTTAAATCTCACACATGCCAACACTTCTGAGAAAACCTGACACAGATTTTCAGCTATGTATCTTTCCCAAAATAAATACAGAAACACTGCCACCAATCAGAGGGTCTTCATGGCCTTTAAAAAGGGGTATTCAATTATGAAAATTAATTATCAAAATAAATTATAGCTATGACCAGAACTGTCAGGTCTCAGGGTGACCTGGGGAGTATCAAACAGTTAGAAGCACTCTCTAATCTCTAAAAAAACCACTGATTTCCAGCCACAATGTAAAATAATGAAAAAGAAAAACATTTAATAATTAGTAAAAATGATTACAAGATTGAAAATCTATAACTCTCGATAAGCATTAGAATTCACTCACCAGAAATCTAAACCAACGAATTAGTCCATTCTCTATACAACAAACCTTTGTTCCAGTATACAGTCTCCCCTCTTCCTTGAGCCTCAGGTGCCTCCTTAGCCATCTCCCTCAAGCTTTGTAATGTAGGATCCATACGTTGAACCTGTCTCAACTCTACCTTCATGACCTTCCCCAGCTCTCCTTCCACAGGTAGCCTAGTTACTACTGACAGCTGTGTCTCGCTGTCACTCTGGGCACCATCACTCACCTTCTTCCTCACAGTCACTGTCTCCAAGGGAACATCAGTACCTGTATCCACCAGCAACTGTGGCTCACATTCAGACTTACTGCTATCAGATAGTATCTTCTCTGAAACAGCCACCATGCCAGTCCCAGCTTCAGGTATGAGATCTTTCTGGGTCTCTCCCAGACTACTGGACCTACAAGCCTTTCTCTAAGCCTAACTGCATGTCACTGCATGTACACAACGTATTGCATAATCAAAGTCATTCCCTATCAGGACTCACTAACTGCTCAGCTGATTCTCCACAGTTTGTACTTTAGAATTCCCCTCTTAAACATGCACAGTTAGAACTGTATAAAAACAGTGACAGATTCTTTAAGCATTCTATTTAAACAGGAAAACACTCAACATTTCAAAACTTATTTACATTTTCACAATTAGGCATGCTAGCATACAATACAATTTAATCTGAAAATATGTACAAATCTCCTGCTAGACATTCTAACACAAATGACAGTGTTTTAGTTACATTACAATTGTAAGCAAACTATGCCCTCTGCACTCATCCAGCTCAATTTCTGCAGTATCCACTTTTTCTTTCACTGGATGGGGACATCCTCCTGCACTGCAAACATTATCTTCTGATAATAACTGTTATCCTGACAGCTGCCCAATCCCCCTCCTTAATCAGGTTGCAACCCATCCCTGGGCTGTCTTTGACAGGTTCTTTGAGCACAGAATCCCTTCACCTAGAATGGCATGCTGCAGAGATCTAATATGTCTTGTTGTAGCTAAAACTCCAAAACCCAGCATGAGGCTGCATTGAATTCTCTTAACCCTAGCTATAATTTCAATATGTAGAATGTATGGGCTTACTTATCAACTGGCACCATGCCAAGCTGTACAGATAAAGAATACAACTAAGACAAAAAGTACCATATTTGAGTTGAACATGAAGATAAGCATCCCCAGCACAGAATACAGAGAGAAAACCACGACTGTCGTCTTGCATAAAGTACTGTAAAAGAAAGAGAGAACCCCTGAAGACATTCATCTCAACTGTGTAGATTTTTGCAGAATGTCCAGATTTTTGCCTCATAATTTTTAGTCTGTTCCTCATAAAATTTGTGTTTTTCTGGCAAATCACCGAGGATTGAAATCTCTAATAATGACATAGATTTAAGTTTCATACTTCATATCCTTCAGAAAATACACACTAAGACAGATCCTGTTATTTTAGCAACTTTCTATGTTTGTAAGAACAATATTTAAAATGTGTCCCCTTTTTGGGGGGGACATTGTCCTCCTCATTACTTTAGGCTTTGCCATATTTCTTGTGCTAAGAGGCTGAGAGGTATGCCTGAAGATACAAGTCTCTATAAATCTGAAGCAGCAAAAAAAAAACACAATCACAGAAAGATCCCACACCATACATCTTGCTGAATTATAATAAATGAATAATATAAAATAACACAAAGTAAGGTGAGATGGAATAAGAGAGTAGTACCAAGAAGAAAAAGTAAAGACTGAGAAACAAAACAAGTTTGAGAATTGAAGGACCAGAGGGGCACAGGGAGATTAGAAGTAATATAAACATGAAATGAAGATAAGAATAAGCATATAGGCACCTCATAAATTCTGAAGACATAATAAAGAAATAATGTAATGGTGTTGTAAGACAATTCTTTTTATATAGATACAAGGAGAAAAAATATGAATTAATACAAATATAGGCATGTTTAATAACTCCAAATTATTTGGTAATATTTGGGAGAGGCAGGAAGAAGTCGAGAGGAGATTATGATGTACTGTTAAGGGATGGATGGGTTTTTTGGCAGAAAATGGATTGGTTGTGTGAGAGAAGACATGAAGCAATTGGGCACAACAGTTAAACTATGTAGAAGAGTGGATATGAATCAAGAGAAGAGGAGACGGTGTATATGACTCCCCATCTCTGTGTAAAAATGGGGAAAAAGTGTGTTGTTGATAATGAGGATGATAATGATTCAATTCATATATCTCTTAGTTAACATTCCATTACCATGGCATGAGAGATCATAATTTTTCTAAGATAATTTAGTCCATGAATGATTAAATGGATAGATTATGTTTAGAAATTTGAATACTTTTGAATAATTTTTAAGTGTCATCTAACATTTCTCAGAATGTGGACAGAAATATAAGGAAAAAATAAGTGATTAGCATGAAGCATGCCATATAGTCATTGACAGAACCAAAATAAATTCCCTGCCTGTGTTAATTTATAGTTCTAGGAGCTACTTTCTTCAGCATGATGAACCTTTCTATTAAACTCCTTAAAATAATCTTTTGACAAACAGTATTCTTACTCACCATCTGATTTCCATGAAGCTCTTGGGGAAAAAAACAAGTCACAGACAATGGTGGAAGCATGATGATTACATGAGAGAGAGCTGCCAGGACAAGAACCCAGGTCTGTTACAATGGTAACGATCTGAACAGGAGTACCATTTATAACACATGATGTGGGAGCAGCTTTTTGCTGAACAGTTCTGTGCTGCACTTCTTTGCATTTATCTTGCGACTATTTTCAATACACCAGGTATGTTCATATCACAGTCCTCATTTTAACAGTTTAGAAGCAGTTAATGAGAGGATAACAGTGCCCAACTTGCAGTCATCAGCAAAGTCAGTCAATCATAGTTCAGGGATATTGGTTTGGATGTCTACAAAATAAATTCCAAATAGTAGAGTGTCCATCACTGATCC
>NC_056732.1:232380926-232513426 GCF_019279795.1 Protopterus annectens | reverse complement strand
CAGTCTTCTGGTGGTAATATCTTTGTAGCATAATAAAATACCACGTGATAAACACTCATGTTACTTGAAAGGATAACATGCCACCCAATAGGAAGTAGAGCTTCCATTAATTGTATAACTGGATTAAAGTCGTGGAGAAGTTGGAGTTATTGCTGAGATTTACTCCTCACAGGCTAAGCATGTGATCCTTCAAGCTTCATCTGAGCCTATCTGGAATAAATATCATAATAGCTCCCATATGATAGGCATTACATCTATATTAACCTTCCCAGATTAGCTGCAGTTTCTCTGTATTTCAACAGATAAGTCATTTTAGTGAACTCTCAGCAATGTATCAGTGTTAGTTACTGATCAGATCTATATCTAAAAATAAAGTCACTGCTAATAGGTTCATAGGTCAATACTAGGCTGTTGAGCCAAAGGACCATTAGTTTCCTAGCCACAGTACCCAAAGCATAGGTACTCAATGACATGACTAATTTATACCTAGTTTCAACCTAGTTTGGTGAGGGTTTGAGAGGCCAGACCCAGGATAAATTAACAATTGTCCCTCCATTTGTCCAGATTATGCTTAATCAACAAAACACACAGATGGCTCCAAAACCTGAGAACCAATTTATTAGAACATTTAGAACATTCTTAGTTCGAAATGTTCTAATAAATTGGTATGGAGTTGTTGGAACCATCTGTGTGTTGTTTTGGCTTGCTGTCCCTGCTACAGCTACTATTGATTTGTGGATTCCAGGTTATGCTGAAGGAGGGTCAGGGAGTTACTTTATTTTACATCCAAAGGCAGTGTATTCCATGAGAGGCATTCTCTGGAACATGTATCTATCTCACTAGTAGGTTCAATTTATGTTTCAGTGGCAGTTAAGATCTCTTGAGTGGGATTTAAGGGTGTTAATAGTTTTGTGGATGTGCAAAGGATTTCATAGGGCTGGATCCTTCAAGGGCTATCTAGGCTACACAGAGATCACCTCTCAAGAGTCTGTAAGAAAAAGAAAAGACTGAATGCACTTTAAGCCAGTTTGTGTAGCTCAAGCCAGTCCTGCCCTTTGTTGTTTTATTTAGGAAACACTGCAGTTTCTCAAAATGGGTCATATGCTTAGACAGGTACATACCAAAGGGACCATTATACTCTTTTATAGACCTGATAAGGGATGAGTAGAGAAGGATGATAACTTCCTTAAATCTAGAAGAAATACTCCTGGTAATTTGTCTGGCAGGGTTGTAGGATTTTGGCTACAGAGTGGCTGTTTTTTACTTTTATTGGTGGCGTTTTCCACTCTTACACCCTGTTGTTGTTCTCAGGGTAAGAGGATTGCCTAACAACACTAGATACATGTGAATCAAAGGACAGTTCATTGTCAGCAAAAGTACCCTGGTCCCTAATAGCTGACTTAGTTTTCAAAGGGGCATCACTTATGTGGTAGGTACATGAGTGACCAGTTTTGCCTAAGAGCAGAGTACTTCATTTATTGACATGTAGTTTTAATTTGTCGTCCACATAGCACTTATTGGTGCATGTTAGTCTCAAATCTGAAAAAATTGGAATCCAAATGAGGAGTTAATGACAACTCCAAGTTTCCAGTTCTCTGTAAACTTAGTTATCCACAAGCTCTTGATCTCAGTCTTGAAATCACAGAAGTAAATACTACTGGTAATTACTCTTTTTGAAGAGAACATTCCTCCTACACTAATATGTTGGGTTATGTTAGTTAACCATTTTGACATCCAGTAACTAACATATGTGTTTACATTTAGTCTGATAAGTTTGTTGATAACGTCAGAATGTGAAATGGTATCAAAGGCCCAGGTAGAATATAGACTTGGTGGGACGATGTTTTTGACACAAATTTCAATGTCTGATGTCACCTGGCTTTTACAAATCTGTTGATTTTCCCCATCCTACCATGACGTCAATGTAACTTTAAAGCCAGTGTCTGTTTTGCTGCTTAGCTCTTATGGTAATTTGATTAACAAATTCTCCCTCCTCTTCTATTGTTGTTGTCAGTAAGCAGAGAGTTATGAACTGTGTAAGCTGTTTAATTATGTTTACTCTTCCTCTGTATTCCATAGATGCATAATTTTGAGCACCAACCCAGCCAGCCACTGTTGCTCTTGAGTTGACTACCCTTACTACACATTGTCTTTGGAAACTCCTCTCTTTCTCATCTCATCTGCACTAGTAGATCGAACTCACGAGTTCCTCCCCTTGGACTGCTAAAGCATGACTTGACTTCTTCCCACACTCGTGCCTGCAAAGTGCACAGTGCATTACCAAGAAGGTTTACCTTGTTTCCATATGTCTTTTAACAGCTGTTCCTCCTAATGTTGTAGTTTAAAGACCCTGTCCACAAATTCACTTTATTAGCACTCTTTAGTACTGCTTTTTCTCTAAATACTAAATATCATGAAGTCATAATTTACCTCACTCTGTGTTGCCAGTCTGATAGCAATAGGAACATCACAGCAATGCAAGAAATTAATCATGGTCACTATCAACTCTTTGTTTCTCTCTGTAAACTATTCCATATCTGACAGCTACAATTATCTACTAACCTTGGAGGCCAACCTCTCTTCAAAGACTGTAGACTATACAGAGCATGTTGTTACTTCTGACATCCAACTCACACAACCATGCCCACCATGTCCAATACAAACAAATAAGCCTTCTTTCACTGAGGTATTTAAAAAGTCCCTGCCTAAACCACAAAGAACTCGTAAATGAGGATTTGGTATATAGGACACCGAATGTCACACTAACAGTCAAACAACATACACAGACACTACAGAAAACACAATTACAAAAAAAGAGTATCTCGACTGGCAGCCCAAAGCCCTTCAGGCAGCAAGGTTGAGACAGTACATCCTGGTAGCTTCTCTATCATTAGTAACTCCATAGTCAGATACACTGATGCACCACTCAACAGGCTGAGCAAATACAGAGTGACGGTTAGCTTCTTCTCAGGTGCCAGGATCTGCAGTCTCGCTAAGGCCCTCAAGTCCCTTCATTCTAAGTACACATATGACACAGACAGTTTGCACATGGAAGTGGATGGCTTAAGACATACCTCCTTGCATCATATGAAGAGGGAAATGGGTGTGAAACTAGTACTAAGCGGTATCCTACCATAACCAAACATGACATAAACAAAAGATAAATGACTTCAATTATTTGTTTAACTATTGTCATTCTAAGGTTAACTGATAAATATCAGCATTGTAGGAGATGATCAACAACCCTGGCTGCTTTGATTGGAATGGTCTACACCTTTCTTCTTATGGCTTCTGTATATTGGTCACGACTCTTTCCTCCTTCATAGTGCCTGTTTTAGGCAAGATCAGCCTCCGCAAATTACTTACACAACTGATCAAAATCAAAACTGTATAAAGTTAGCACTGCTCAATGCTAGAAGACCAAATAAGCAGTTGCTTTCCTTAGCTGCATTCTTAAATCTATAAAGTTCAGATTTCCCCATAGTTGCTGAAACATGGTATTATAACAATGATAGCAAATCCACAGCATAGGGTTTCTGTTCCTACCACTCCTTTAGATCCAGCATGGAAAATAACATTGTTAAGGGGGGAGCATGTCTGTATTCCTAAGAAGCTAGCTAACCTCCAGACTCTTATGCCAAGACAATGACCTTGAAAGTCTCTTTATTCTTATCTTGGTAAGCAGAGCTCTGTACCATAACATATCCAATTGCCATAGCCCCTCCATATCACCTGCAGACCATGAGGAAAGCTAAACAAACTGACCTCACTCCCTATCAAGCCTAACACTATTTTCTTAGGAAAATTCAACTATCCCTACAGTAACTGGGAAACGTACATCGCCTCAAGTAAATAAACACAAGGATTCCTGTTCTTCATTAATACTAGCTACCTAGAGTAACTGGTTCAAGTACCAACTAGAGGTTCAAAAATACTGGATCTGATTCCCACCAATATAGTCATCCTATGCTCAAAACCTACAGTTACCATGCCTCTGGTCAAATCTGACCACTACAATGCTGCCCAGTGTTGGTGAGTATCAGGTCTAGTATGGTTGAGCCCCTGGATGGAGTGTGCACTATCTGGTCCAGGGTGTTTGTGTTGACAAAATCCAGGAAACATTGTGGCTGTGAGTTAGAGACAGTGTATGTTTCCAGTCTACAGAGTAGCAGTTAAAGTCTCCTATAAATAGGATGTTTGGTTGGATTTTGAGCACTTTCAGTAGGTCCAAGTACAAGTTGTGAGCTTTGTTGGTCATAGAGGGTGAACTTTAGCTGGCCAGGACATGGTACAGAACCTAGTCTATGGGGAACTGGATGTCAGTGTCCTTTAGGACATCATCCTATCTAACTAACCTGAAGTTGTATTTGCTGCTAAAGTAAATCAACATACCTCCACCTTTAACCTCTGTTTGTGTTGTTATTGGTCTAAATGTGTGGAAAGCACTATAACCGTGCACTTCTGGAGCACTTTCTGTGGCTTTATACCAAGTCTCAGTAACAGCACAAACGTCTACATTCTCCAGAGTGTGGAAAGCTTGCAGGGTGTGAAGCTTTTTGTTTACGCTTCTAGCATTTAGCAGTAGTACCTTAAAGTTGCTTTGATTTATTTATTTTTTTGCTATGTTGGTAGTTTTGTCATTGCCAAAAAATTATCTAAGGGGTGGATAAAGTTTTAGCCAATATTGAAAAGCCCAGGGGAGACAGCTGCAGACCAACCTTGGCAAAGCAATGTGGTCTGTTAACCATGTCCTCCCATGCTGATAGGTATTGTACCCCCCTGGAATGACACCAGAAATGAAGCCAGTTGTTAAACTCAATCATTTTCTGTTCATAGGTTCATAGGTGTGTACTAGGCTAATGGCCCTGGAGCCTTTACAAGCCTAGCCCATAGAAGTGCCCTGGCATTGTGACAACTGACATTAGTTCCCAGTGCCACTATCAAGTAGAGCCACTGGGGTGATCCCTGGGGTGAACTTTCTATTCCCATCCACTCATCAAGATTTCTCTTGAAGAGGGCCAGTGAGGTGCTCTGCTTGGCATGTATGGGAAGTCTATTCCAGAGCATGGCCAGTCTCTGGGTTATGAAACTGTCCTCCAGCATGTTCTGTTGATTGTGCTAATGTATTATACCACTACATTGACAGTGTTACCCATTCCATCGGAGTGGTAATGAGGTTGAGGTCTCTGGAGCATGTGGTGTGGAGGGACTGAGATTTCTTTAGCTGTAGCATTTCTCACAGAGCTGGGTCAGACATGGCTTTGTAAGTCAAGCAGAGATCGCCTCTTAGTAGATGATATGAGACAGAGAATAGCTGGAGTTTTTGGGTCTGTCCGTATAGGGCATGTGTTTAAGGCCTAGGATCCTCTTCATGAGGTACTTTTGTGGCCTTTTCAGCTGTTGCATGTGTCTAGTGAGGTACATGCCAAATGGGGCATTATACTTGATGATTGGCTTAATGAGGGAAGAGTAAAGAGAGATGATGACCTCTTTCTTCCTGGATGCAAAACCCTTGGTAATGAGATGTGCCACATAGAAGGACTTGCTGACCACAGTGGCAATGTGGTGGTCGAAGAAGAGGTTCTGTCAACCTCTATCTCCAGATCTCTTATAATGCTTTCAGTGTTCAGTGGGCTCCCACTGATGTGGTAATTAGTGGGGAACTGAGTTTTTCCCAAAGGGGATGACAATGCTTAAGGCCACAGTTTTGACACCAGTCATTGGTCTCAGTGAGGCCTTTCTGTAGGATGTCTACATCACTTGGGGAGTTAATAATGGCTCCCAGCTTGCAGTCATCTGTGAACTTGGTCAGCCAGAGTCCCTCCATGTTGGCCTGGACTTCTGAGAAGTAGATGCCAAACAGGAGAGGACCCAGAACTGATCCCTGTGGGATTCCACTCATAACTGGTTGGCAGTCTGACTTGGAGTTTGCTACTTTTATACTATGGGATCTACCTGTAAGCCAATTTGCAACCCACCTAGTGATACAGGGGTTGATGCCTAGTATGGTGAGTTTATCAATAATTCCTGAGCGGGGAATGATATCAAAGGCCATGGCCAGATAGAGGTAGGCTGTATGAACTGCCTTGCCCTCATCCACAGCTCTGGTAACTGACTCAAAGAAGTAAACCAGCTTGAGAAGGCATGATCTACCTTTCACAAAACTAAACTGCATGGGATCTAAAGTTTGGAGATTCCCTATATCTTTGTTAATTAGGTCCATGATGATGCGCTCCATAGCCTTACATATCAGACTTGTCAGGCTAATGGCGCGATAATTCCCAGGGTCTGTAGTCGCACCCCTTTATGGAGAGGGATGACTGTAGCAGTGCGCCATTCGGTAGGGACAAAGCTTGAGGTGAGGCTGTGATTGAACAGGGCATGCAGATGTGATGCCAGTTCACTTTGTAATTCATGTAGAACACATCCAGGGATATTGTTGGGTCCCATGGAAGCTGTATTCTTGGCCTTGGACAATGCAGCTTTAACCTGTGCTGCAGTAATGCAGGGTGCCTGGCATTCCTCCAGTATTGTGATTGGTTCTTTAGGGAGGGAGAGAAAGGTAAAGTTGGCACTGAATCTGTCAACCACTATGTTGGCAATATCTGTTGGCTCAGTATAGGAGGTACCATTGTGCAGTAACTCAGAGCAAACCTGGGTATTGCCGTTGAGGTTCTTGATATAACTATGGAAGGTTTTGTGGTTGTTTTTAGTGTCTGCTGCAATTCTGCCTGCATAGTTGGCTTTAGAGGTTTTGATGAGGGATCTCACCTTTTTGAGATCCCTGATCCATGATGCTGTTTTTCCTACTGTGGCATCACCATAGGTGAAGGTAGAATGCTACTTAATGCAAAGCATATACCTGTCTGCATCACATATTCAGGGAGATCCATGATGCTGCTTTTCATATAGTCCAATGAGGTATGCCTCAGGTCATTTACACCCACATGGACTACGATAGAATCATATTGGTACATGGTACCTATGGTGCAGTGACTTGAGTGCATGTGGGATATTACGGATTGTAGCTCCAGATAGTCAACTAACCATTATCTTCTGATCCAGCCTGGTGGCAGGGGCATCTGTCTGTCATGCAATAAAATCCCCTATGACAAGAGAATTAGATAAAGTGTTTGCTTGCCTTATGGGCTTTTGCTATTTGTGGACCATTGGGTGTAGGCTTATGCATGGGGTTAGGTGTTGTTTTTCTTATGTGCTTTGGTAACTTCTGAGGGTAGGTATTGTTGTTAGATGGCTTAGATGGTCTTTAAGGTTTGGTTTTTAAGTGCCTAAGCAAGTCTGTGTGGGGTATGAGCAGTATGTATGTAGGCTACAGAGTGTGTCTTCTTGACAACCTTGTTAGTAAGATTTTAGCCTCCAAGCAGGTATGTGTGTACATCTCTCACATACTCTGTTAATTTCTTTAAGGATTAAATGGTTGTCAGAGTACATGAGACCATTGTTACATTGCCTCAGGATGCACATATCTACCAAGCTTGCCACAGAGACATTAGAAATATGCATATCCATAGGTTCATAGGTTCATAGGTTCATAGGTTCATATAGTATGGGGAACTATACCCATTATTTTGCTGTGCCTCTGTCCGAGCAGTGACACTGAGAGTAATTCCTGGGGGTATATCTGCGATCTCCATCCATTGGTCAAGATTTCTCTTGAACAAGGCCACGCCTTGTGGCTCTGATGGATCTAGATTTTGAGGGTGAAGCTATTCATCAAATCTGGGTTTGACATGGCCTTGTATGAATAGAGCTGGAGTTCTTTCAGCATTGTACTCAATCATTGGTCTGATGTTTAGCTACTTAGGCCGTGGCTCTGGCACCAGTTATCCTCCGCTCTGTGAGACCTTCTGAAGGATATCTGTCTCCTGTGTTTGCTTGTACTTCAGAAAAGTAGATGCTAACACAAGAGCCCAGCCAGGACTGAGCCCCTGGGGGACACCACTTTGACAGGCTTTGAAGATGATAGTTTGCAACCCATCTTGTGATGTATGGGTTAACATTTAAGCTGATGAGTTATGAGGTCCATTATGATCCTCTCCATGGCTTTGCAGATAAGGCTTGTCATTAAACAGCTGTCCTAGCTGTGCATGGATGCTGTGTTGGTATAGATATCTCCAGCCAGTCTGTTGGCAATGTCTGTAGGATCAGTAATCTTCACATCATTTTGAACTAGTTCTGAGCATATCTGGGAGTTTGAAGGCCTTATGATTGTCTTTTGAGTCTTTAGCTATTTTTCTCAAATTTTGCTGCTGATGATTTTATGAGAGCTCTTAGTTTTACTTATAGTGATCATGTAGTAGCTTCCTCCTTTGTTGTAGAGTTTGTTTATGGCTGGGGTCCACCAGACTGGACGCTGCCCTTGGTACAAAGAGTCTTTGTTTTGCTTGGGATTGCCTTATCCATGCAGTCCTGCAGGTGCTGGTATTCAGCGGCTTGAGTATTGTTTTCGGCCTGAAAGGAGACCACACTAGTCTTTAGAAGTGTGAAGTCGGCTTTGAGAAGTTCTTTACTGTGGTCTTTTTATTTCAGGTGGGGTGGGATGAGGACAGATCTGATCTCACCAGTGAGTGTTGAACATTGTGCTCCCATGTTCGTGATGATGAGATCAAGTATGTTATCTCCTCGATGGTAACTAGTTGTTCCATGGCATTTGAGTTTATGAATTCCAGGAACTTTTGGGCTAGGGTGTTTGGGCTTGAGTAGTGTTCCCAGTCTATATTAGGGTAATTGAAGTCACCTAGTATGATGGTGTTTGGTGATACATTTATCCCCTCTAGTGTTTTCAGGAAGGCCATGTGAGTTTCCTGAGTTTGTGAGGGTGGCCTGTAACATGCTACAATTTGCAGAGCAGTCTTGCCTATGGTTAATTGCACCTGGATGGTTGATGAATATGGATACCCCCTCCTTTCTTGGTATTGTCCGATCCATGTTATCAGGACTTATATTAGGGTTGGTCTATTATGGTTAAAGAACTTGGTTTTATAGGGGGTCACCTGTGTGGCATCTGGGATTAAGGCTATCAGTTAGGTAGTGTTATGATCTGTTATTAGTGCTGTCTAATGCAGTAACTAGCTGCCCTATGTTTAGCTCTGCTCAAAGCTTTATTGTATTACAGGTTAAAGTCCTAAGTACTGGCTTTATGTAAACTTTACAGTCTTAAGTGTTTGCTTAGATTGCTGCGTGGTAAGGAGCTCTGCATAAATGCACCTACTTTGTAGTCACAGGAAAAAAAGCTGAAAACTAACTACTATGCCCCCTAACCAGTAAACAACTACACTTTGAGCTACTCACAGTGCTTCCCAACTCAGAAAACCCAGGCAAACACCTTCTGCCAGATGATAGATAACCCTGGAAATTTTTAATGTAAAACTACAACAAACAAAACTCCCAAGTGTAGATAAACATCAAATCACTAAGTCCCTGGCTAGATCATCTTTCTACAAGGTGAATTAAATCAAGATAGATCAGTGAGCCAACAAACAGACAAGACTGATTTTTCAGCTAAGATTTTTCAGGTAAACAGTTGTTTGAAAATACTGTAAAACAGTAGTGATCATTTAAATTAGTACATGCAAGTGCAAAAATAGAGTAAAGTTTCTTATCTCAGCATGGATGGCTCTGGATACAGTATAAACATCACAGATTCACAGGTGAGGTTGCCAAGCATTGCTGAGTGCTGTGGGAATGAACTCAGCAATAAACAACTACACTCAGACCCCTTACTGTAAATTTCCCAAACTCAGTCCTCTTAATGTAAAAAAACACAAAAAGTATGCTAAGTGTTATCCCAGTAATTTAAACAGCTGGCTGGTTACTGTTAATAAGGTGATTTAAGGTAAGGGACACCAAAGGCAAGGTGAAATAAGGTGGTACAGGTCTACAACAATGCCAGATAGTTTAAAATGCACCAGAAAGAATTTAGGAGGGAAGAAGTATTTAAATCGCAATGAATGGGGGGCTTTGGTAGTTAGGTTACCATAAGGGGCAGAAATAGAGACTGTGGCTGTTTAATACAACAACAGAAAAAGGTAGAAAGGGTTGGGGAAACCACAAGATATGTACTTATCTGTTATAGAGATAGTCAGCCGCTCGATTTCTTTGTTTAAAGAGGTAACCAGGAAGTGCTCCCAAAGTAGAGAGGCCACAATAGCCAGTACTAGCTAAAAAACACAGTGATATATAGAATTAAGAAACCAAATGAATTCCAATAAAAAATAGAACTTATAAATCATTTCAAACTAGACACCCTGTCAGTGCAATGACAAATTCAGGAATAAACCCCTGTGGTAGAATCCTGGTATAAACAAACTATATATAATAGGAAGAAATTCATAACCTATAAAAACAAACTTAATACCCCATCATATAGAGATGAACTCAAAAAGATAAAAACATAAATAAATAAAAAAACTCTGAAACAAAATCGTATATTCCAAAAGTAAGAACAAATTGGGAATTAATATCTCTGCTAACTACAACTACAAATCCTTCTTCAGCTATGTCAGAAACTTAGAGGCAATGGCCAGCAATGCTCAGAGCTAATACATAACAATATTTACTTGCCTCCTGTGGACATTGCCGACATATTAAAAGGCAAAGTGTGGCCTAACTTTACTCTTCCAGCTCCCTCTAAGTGTTTCCAATTATTAGCACACCTATACCACCCTCTTATCAGCTCCTGGCAGGTCCTGAATTATTTTGCCAACACTGAAAGTCATGACAGTGTGCCAAGCTGTCTTCTTGGAGCAACAGAATCTGTCTGACAGTCTTGCTGCTGAGCCTCAACTTTTCCAAAGGAGTCATGCCAGAAGAATGGAGAAGTGAAGGGATCATCCACAAGGGGGATCCACTACTAATCCAGGAAATTATAGACATATAAGCCTCATCAGTCTTATCTATAAAGCAATGGTGTGCATCATTTTGGAACTTTTTAATAAGGACATGGGTAGTCAACAAGCCCTGGATCCAAGCCAGTCTGGGTAGTTAAAGGCAGATCCTGCCTCCTGAACCTGGTAGGAGAGATCAGTACAAGCCAATACCAAGCTAAATAGCCATACCAAGAATAAGCCTGAGCAATTTATTATTATGTGTTGTTAAGTACCAATTAAAAGGGAAGGCTGCTATACTTTATTAAATGATACTTGGCACTTGCAACCCCACCTTAATAGGAATAATATACAAAGATACAAAACACTATTCCATCATGAGTTTCGCAGATAAGATAGACATAACTTCTTATAACAACCTGCCTTTTTTAAGTCTGTAGCATTTAATGAAAAACTCAAAATGGCTACCAGCTGCTCAAATAAAGTTCTGCAATTTAAGTTTCAGCAGTGATACGTGCCGTTATTTGAAAAGTAAGTTATAATTGTAAAACAGGCTAACCTGAGGGTTGGCAGCTCCAGCTATTAATGAAAACAACATGTTTCTTCACAAGTTTAGCACATCTCTCATATAATTTTATACCTCTACTGCTGAATCTAGTGCTGCTAGTCACCTGAAATGTAATGTGCATTTTATGCTTATGGGACTCAAGTTTAAATGATAAGGACAGGTAAGAATGAACAAATTACAGCTGGTGTGGGCAGTTGCTTGAAAAGTTCACCACAGCACTGGTTTTGCTGTGTTAAGTCTTCAGTTGAGAGCTAAGTATTTTAGACATTTGTAACCAACACATTATGCTGATGAAGGGAAGACATATGTTTAAGCAATATGGCCTCAAGATGATGTTCCAATCACAAACAGGATGAGTGTTGCTTGCAGAAAACGAACAGTGTAACAGTAGCAGCTGATCATCATTTTTTACTTGGTCTTTTTTCCCTGCTGCTTGTGGACCATAATCTTCACCCAAAACCCTAGTATGTCACTGGAAAGGGAGTACCACCCTGCAAACAATCGAGGCTTTCTACTGTCCCTAACTTCTGTTACCCCTTAGCAGCCTGGGCAAATGAGACACCTACAGTTTTGAACACTCATGCTATAGGAGACATTAACTCAGCCTCAGCCCTGCATGCAGCAGAATGGCCTACCTCCCTTCCTCCATGGCAACACTGTCTGCTCAGTCCTACTGTCCTTGGCTGTCCTCACCAACTCTAGGAACACTAATTCATCCTGGGTGATTTGAGTTGTAGGCATGGCTTTATCCATCTGTGCAATAGAGCTGGGGTAGTTGACCTTCATATATGGTTCCTGTCATATTAGTGAATATTTATTATTTTTATTTATTTATTTACTTAGTTATTTATTTGACATTTGTTTACCCGGAAAGTCTGACTTGGAATGAGTCAATTTTCAACGGAGGCCTAGGGAAAAATGCTCCAGACACGTCTTTGTAACTCTGTGGTTCTAATATTGAGGGGTTAGTTTCCACTGCTGCATTTATAGTAGCTCAGACATTAATGGCAACTGTAGTAGAATTTTCAAATTTAACAACTAACATATTATCTCCAGGAAGATCCATAGGGACTCACAAACTGTATTAATTGCACTACAGATCACTTTAGATTGCTTTAATTATCAACTAATAGATTGTTACAGAACACCTTCTTTGACCTCAATGACCATGTGAGATTCTGCAGCATTCTAAAATTTCTCACTATAAAGATAAATTCCCTTCTCTGGGATAATTTTAACTACATTCCATAAATTGGGACACCTATACCTCCAATGTTGGATTTGCCCTAATATTCATAGACTTAGTTAAAAAAAACTCCCTTGAGCAGTTGGTAACTAATCCCAGCAGAGCACACAGCATTCTTGACTTGATTCTTATAAATTTGACACTAATCATCTGTTATCACCTTCCCCTCTGAAGTCTGTCATAAGTTTGCAACTTTCTCCTTTAAACTCTTCAAAGCTCCTACAGCAAACCCGGATGAATTTTAAAACTGCAAACATGCTAATCTCAATGTAATTTGTGATAACATATCAAAATTCACTTATGACTGCACTTCCCCTGAACTTATTACAGCAGCAGGTTGTACTAATATACCCATTTATTTTCACTAACATAGCCATTTATTTTCACTAATGCACCCATTTATTTTCACTAACATAGTCATTTGTTTTCACTAATACCCCCTTTTAGAAATAGGCATAGAACTAGCAGTCCCATCAAGAGGCTAGTGTCATGAGAAATTCAAAAACAAACTACCTTGGTGGTCCACTGCTATATATAACTAAACATTAAAAGACAGAAAGAAACTCCTTATATTTAGTAGATAAAACCCCCTCTTCTCAAGGATAATAGCAAAATCATTAGATAAAACTGATGAACACTATCAGGTCCACTAAAGGAGCCCATGAATTTATATTGTATTTGAAGCTAAAGATGATTATATATCCTTCATTGCTATGTTAGAAAATTTAAAAAATCGAGTTAGAATACCCTACCTTACACTGAAGTTGCAGTGCTCTCTTCTGTTCTGACCCAACAGACAAGCCAATATATTTGCAAATAAATTCATTGCCAGCTTCATCCCTTAGTCATCTATTAAAAGCCCCAAAATATCTGAATCCTTTACTCCACCAATTATCTCTAAAGATCTTTCATTGAAATTGCTAATCAAGGCCAAAAATACTTCCTCCATAAGACTTGACACTATACCTGGTTATTTAATTAGTAGTGGTAAACATGCCCTGCAGGTACACTCCTCAAGATGTTTAGCTTAAATATAGATATTGATTTTGTTACAGATAAGTGGTACACACAACAGTGGCAATGTCCCTCCATAAGAGAGGCCTTACACACCCATTTACAAAGCCATGAAAGGCATTGCAGCTGACCTCAAAAAACTGTGATATCAAGAATGTTATTAAACTTGACCCCCAACAGTTTGGCTTTGTGAGATGTAGATCCTGTCTATTTAATCTGGCAAATGATGGTGGCTGTAGACAGTGACCATGAAGTGTATTGACCTAGCCAAAGCCTTTGACTCCACTTCCCATGCTGGCATCATACAGAAGTTGAATGCTTTAAAAATTTACTAGTATATAGTAAGATGGATAGCAGACTGGCTGAAAGCAGGACCTACACAGTGTTAGTTGCAGGTAACTTATCAGAAAGTAGGAAAGTGACCCCTCAGAACATGGTGCTGAAACCTCTTCTTATTGGTATTTACTTCTCAGATCTCTATGCACAGAACTAAGACCTTTGGCTAACAAAGTTTGCAGATGAATGCTAAACTGTGGTTGTTGTTAAGTCACCATATGACACCCAAACCATCTAGAATGAACTCTCGTAAACTTTTGGTGTATTAAAACTGGGCTAAAACTAAGTGCTAAAAAAGTGCAGTTTATTCACTTTGGGCAGACAAACTCTTCCCTCATTCTAATGTATACATAATACACCACTACAAAATAAAAAAGTAGCCAGGGACCAAAGTACTTGGATTAATAATTCCCTCTCTTTTAACCATCACGTGACAGTGGTTGTCAGGAAATTATTTTATTTAGTGCAGCTAATTGCCAAAGGAATATAATTAAGGTCTAAAGAGCTAATCATTCCCTTATACTCAGCATTGATCAGGGCAGTTATCAAATTCAATGTTGCCTTTTAGATGTACCTCACTAAACATATCAAGCAATTAGAAAGACCTCAAAGGTTTCAAACCAAAAATACCATAGGCCTGAGGTCCCTGACCTATGAAGAGAGACTGGAAACTCTACCCCTTTTTTACAGGTCTTACAGACTTTTGCAGGGAGATCTGTGTCACACCATGAGAGACCTGATTGCCCCAGTCTTCCTATTATTTCTGGAAGTCCAATATCTCCATCAGTACTAGAAAGAGGAACCTAAACGTTAAGCAACAGATAAATAAAACACATTACAGGGACAGATTTATAACCCAGTACCTCCCAAACCTTTGGAATAAACTTTCCTTCATGTTAAGCAGTATGACTCAGCATCTTCCTTTAAAACATAACCTAGATGACTGGATGGGTATCCATAAATTTAATCCAGGATAGACTGGTACGGCCTTTCTGCAGAAAAGAAATGGGGCCTGAGGGAGGGTATTAGTAGGGAGTGAATGGTCATATTATTCAGTGGCCTTGGAATATCTATGAATCTATAAACAAATCTGTTTCCTGCATATCATGTCATAATAAAATAGTGTCTTAGTGTGAAGAGATGGTCTGAAGTTGCACAATTGATCCACTACAATGGATACTGTTCTCAAAACCTGAAAGAGTCTTTAATTGAGAAAGTAGACAGTAAGCTGAATGTTATTTTCTATTTCAAATGGTCACCTCACTGAAGCCTTAGTTATATCTAGCAGTTAGCAAAAGGGATTAAATCTATAAGCTGTTGTTGAGCTGCTTCCCAGGGTTTGAGTCCCTCAGCTTTCATTTGCCAGCTGCGAGGCTCTGAGTAAGTCACTTAACCAGTGCCCTGGGGAAATTATATGAATCTCACTGGTCTCTTGGATTGCATGCCTAGCAATTACTTATGAAATGATCACTTGTATGTACAATACTCATTCCCAAAGACATGGTGGGACTTTTTAATCACAAGTTAATTCAAAACTTTTTACATTTAAGGCATTTGATATAGGACCATATATTTTGCTCATTCAAAGTAGCATTTAGCATTTGTGCCATTAACCTGTAATACATATGTTCCAGTAAAACAATAGTATATGAAACAGTATAGAATACAACAATGATTATTATGACACTATTCTTCAGGAAGTGTGTATATTATAATTATTGTGCTGACGGTGAAAGCCCAGATGTTCTAATTATTACATATTCCGTGCTCTTTATTGTATTATTATCAGAATATATTTTAAAGTTGTGAAAACCAGAGAAGTTCTGAATTTTTTTTTAAATCATGTTGAAGAAGCACCATCTTTTTTGTATCTCTGCCTCCTCATTATTTTAAAATTAGATTTTCATCAGAAGTAATATATTTATTTATTTGCTTTTGTTTACCAGAACAGTACAAGTAATCAAAATATGTTTTTTTTCAGTGAAGGATTGGGTTAGAACTCCACATTACAAACTGCAAGAAAAAAATTGCAGTCACGTTTGTTCAGTATACAACATACTGTAAAACATTAACACATCCTGTGTACAGTAAATAAAAAAATGCATAACTGTGCCATTCAACATAACAATAATCAAACGACTGTACAAATGTTATAAAGGGAAAAAAGGAAAGAGAAAATGTGTAAAGGCAAAGTTAATATATAGAAGGTAGTCTAATATAAACATGATTGCATTTATACTTTGAATCAGACATTTTCATGCAATTTTTTAACAGTGAACGTAATGCTCTATATGTGCATATTTCTAAGAATCCAACACATACTTTCAAATTCATGGTAATGCAGGTCACTTATGTGAGTAAGGGGGAGATATAATGAACTTTACAGAATGTAATGAATTACACTGGATTATAGAGCTAGCAACAAATCATCCACCCGGGTTGAATACCTGTATACCTTTAAGACCAGCCCTAAGGAGAAGCGGAGCCTAGATGGCATTCTGAAAGCAGCACTTTTTCAGAGCTCCACAAAATTACTCTAAAAAACAGTAAAATAATAATTTAGTCTTAGAAAAAAATATCAAATATCGGACATATTTATCTTTACCATCACCACACCAACTTTGGGAGATATTCATCAAAATTTTCCTGTCAGAATTAGCTGGAGTTTAATCTTCTACTGTGGAAATGAGTTACTCAAAGAATTCTCATTCAGAAACTACACTGAAAAAAGAAATGCAATTGATGTCCTCTACATTACAAGAACTATCCTTGAAAAATGGACATCTTCAAAGAAAATCTTGAGAATTTAAAAAAAAATTCTCAAAAAAACAAACTGAAACCTTTAAAAAATTATTACAACAACATCAAACAAACTTATCTGACATTGAAACATCACTTTGTGACATAGAAGGGAGGCTTAAAGAAGAAGAATCCCAAGGTGAATTTATGCTGCAACAAAACAACCGGCTTATTAATAAACTAGATGATCTGGAAAACAGAGAAAGGAGAACTAATTTAAGAATCTTCGGGCTACCCGAAAAATCAGAAGGTGAAGATATTATCTTATGTTTAAAAGCCTGGTTACCTGACATCTTAGGTTTAAAGGAAGGATTATCCTATGGTATAGAAAGAGCGCACAGAGCTATAGGGAAACCAATACCTTCCTTATCCATCTCCACACCAAGATCTATTGTGGTTAGATTTCTCTCTTACCAGGACAAAGAACTTGTACTTAAATCTGCATGGAGGAAAAGTCCACTGAAATATAAACATCCACAAATCAGATTTGACAACGATTATTCCTCCAGAGTTCTAGAAATGAGGAAAAAATCCTGGCCACTGGTGAAGCTACTTAAACAAAACAAAATAAAAGCCCAACTTGCATATCCTGCAAAAATAAGGATTTTCTTTTCTAATGAAATTAGATCTTTTAATAATCCTGAAGAAGCAACCACCGTCATTAAAAACAACAACATAATAGCAATTCCAGAGGACATGGACTGGACTTCAACTACCTCCCTAAAAAGATCACCTGAAAAAAATACATGGACTGATGTAAAGAAAAAAAAAAAACAAAGAACTGAATCTAAAAATGTTTCTTCTACTGCTTCTCTCTAAGAATCAACTAAATTATGAATCACTTGCTAAAAGGACAATAAAAAAGTATGTATAATATTTTTTTCATTTCTGTTTGATCATACTAGATATATTTCTTGTGTTAAGCATTTCCATTGCTTGGTTTTGGCTTTCTCATTTCCTCTCACTCTAAATTTACACATAGTTAATATATAAACATTCTTCTAAATGTTAATACTTTTTAAAATAACTGTCTAATCATTATTTTTCCCTCACTGCTTGTCCGTAGTAGTGAAATGGAAGGATGTGTTACAGGAGAATTACATTTTATTATTTTTTTATGAGAGCTGAGGATAAATTGGTTAAAAGGCAAAGCTTTATATGCTGTCACTGTACTCTCTGTTAAGCGAGTCATTTGAGTTACATACAGACATGAGTTTTTTTTTTCTTCAGTGATGAAGTGTGCTTTTAAAATAACACTAGATACAAGATACTTGCATACTGGTATTTAAAAATAGCTAACATTTCTTCATTTGCAGTTATTTTCTGTGTTTTTGAATTCACAACATTCTCGGAGCCTGAGAACTGTCAGAAAGCTTTAGTGTGTTGTCCGCGAGCCCGCAAAAAGCACTTATCGCTTTACTTTAAGCTTGAACAGTCTATTTAGCCATATTAATGTAGGAGACCTCAACAATAGTTACATTTGGTCTCTCAATTAAATCATGTAGCTTTGAAGTGTCATTAAATTAAAGCGGAGGGTGGGGAGGTAAGGATCAGATGGGATGGTAGGTTTTGGCTACTGTGTCACTCTATTTCTCACTCTCTTACTTGCTTTGATTCAGAGGTCCCTTTCTGATGAACGATACTCTTGTCCACGCCAATGCCCCTTTCTTCATCTTTTCTCTTGACTTACTGCTTGAATCAAGTATCCCCTATGAGTTACCTCCCATTAAATTACATTCTTCCTTGTGAGTCGGAAGGATTTGTGGTAAAGCTGAAACACCACAGAGTATAGAATTTTGTGTACTTCCTCATTCTTCTTAAAGTGATAGGCACACATTTATATACTTTATACTTGAATAGAAAAAGGAATGGGAAAAGATGAACAGCTTAGAGAAATGGGGAAGGTAATAAGTAATAAAGACTCTGACTAACCCACTCTTACTTATGACTGTTACACATACATAATCGCACAAATACTTGATTGCACACAAAGTTGTTTAGACATTACCCCAATTTTCTTTTGTTCACTGATATTGTTATGACAGTATTGATACCAGGTTCCTTCATTATCAACGTCCATTATCATGGGCACTAGCTGTGCTTGCTTTATATGCTGACACTGTAAACAAAGAACTCTGTCCTTTCTTATCATTTGCAAGTGTTGTAGTTTTCTCTTTGTACTTGTCCTAATTTTAGTAAATCCACTGTATAGCCATGTGTCCCCACAGGGGCAAGCATTTGAAATATCAAGACCTGGTAGAACATGATCCAAATTAAATAGATTGAATGGCTGAAAGGATGGACTTCACATAATAAACTCAAGATTTTATTTCTCAGAATATTCAATTTTTTCCAAGGCATGGCGGTTACTGAGTTGGTATATAAATACACACACACACACACACACACACACACACACACACACACACACACACACACACACACACACACACACATTCACATACACACACACTCACTCAGACACACACACACACACACACACACACACACGCGCACGCGCGCGCACACACATAAATAAATAAATAAAGAGTGTGGCTAATTCCAACACTTTAATGTTTGGTTTTCAACTAAATGTCCCTTACTTTTTTTCTGATATTTCATGTATTTTATATTATCACTACATATTGTGCTATAAACTATGTGTTAGTAATACATTAAATAATTTTAATCTAATCAATTTTGACCTTATGAATAAGAATATACTTCAAAGACTAGACGAAATAAATAAAAAAGAATGATCAAAAAGCTGCACCCTTAGAATATCCCATATCTACACATTTATTAAAGGAAATCTTATGTAGTTGGGTTCGGTGAAACCCATACAGTCACTAAATGACAGTTTGTTATGTTAGATTCACTAAAGATCTAGACACTGTATGAATCTGCTAGGAAAGTTACAATTCACTTTCAGGATTATTATGGTTGCAAGAGTGACCCTATCTCAATATCTGTGAATGAAAAGTACACAGGTACATATTACTTGCTCCTTGTCTATATTACTCACTGTTTTAAGCTCACCTTTTCAAAGCAATCATCTGTTGTAGACAAGGACTGATTGAGTACCACTTTGCACTATGCAAGTCAGGTAAAATCCATTATATAATTTTATATATAAAGCTGAAGGCATGCAAACACATGTAACATGAATGGAGCATAATATGCAAAAGATTGTGTAAACTAGATGATGGCTCCTACTTTTTAGGGTAACACAGGTTTTATCATGCATTATTTTCTACAAAATAATCTATATACTCTTAAGACTTTTTTGTTGATTATAAGTTGAAATGAAAGATGAAACTATGCACTGCGTTACATATAATACATTATTCCTCACAACTCAAACAAAGTTATGTTTGTTGGAATGCTTTAGTTTAGTTGCAATGTAACTTATGTTTCAGTTGACAGGCGATCAGATTTGAGTGGTTAAAGATGTACAATTTATTATATAGAAAAGGGACGTAATACATTCTGAAGCTCACAAAATGTATGCTTTTTTGAAATAAATGTTAATAGTTGAGTTGATACTGGATTGTTGAACAATGTGTCAGGTCAGTTTCCCTGTAAACATGGAAAAAGCATATAGTAAATATGCATTCTAAGAAGATCTAGTATCTCAGAGAGGGAAGGGAAGGGGAGGGGAAACAAGGTAAAAAAAGGGGGAAAGAGAACTAATTTAATCGAATATCATTTGGAAAATCACTTCACACCACATTATTTGTATAAGGGTTATGTGGTTACTATCCTCACATATCAGAATATCTTGTTAATATCAAACTAGCTATAATTCAAAGAAAATCATAAATGTTTTGACTACAGAAACATTATATCAGTTAAATGATGAAACACAATACTGAAATGTTTTGATATTAATTAAAATTGTGTTGAGAATTGAGTTAATAACCTCTTTACTCATTAGAAATATAACAATTTACTGCAAAATTAAAAGAACTCCAGTAAAATTTTTAGAGAGCTCAAGAAAAATGTTTTGTTGTTAAGGCATGAGGGTTAATCTGAGAGATATTCTTTCATCTATCAGATTAGGAATGTTTAACATTCCATGGTTATTAGAAAGTTTTTTGAAATGTTGGAATTTTTTGTTATATATAGTTTTTTTATATATTAATTAAGTTCTTGTTTTTTAACTGGCCTGAGTGTGAACATAACTTATACTTCTCAGTAAAAGCAACCAATCTGATATTAATATTTAAGGATGATAAAAACAGTCTGCAATTTCAATATTTTGGAAGATTCCTGAGTTCTATTTATATATTTGTCTTACAGATCTAATTAATGTGTAGGGATCTGTCATTTTTATCCCTTAACGTTAATGGTTTGAATAATCCAAGGAAGACATCTAATTTATTGAGGTACTTAAAACTAAACAAACCACAGGTAATGTTTTTTCAAGAAATGCATTTCAAAACAGAGGATAAACATATTTGGTGTCCAAATGAATATTTAATGATATCACGTGCATCTTACAAATCAAAAACTAGAGGAGTAATGATTATTTGGAAGAAAGACATTATTTTTCCCCAAATTATCTTTAATTACAAAGACGAAGAAGGTCTTATGGTATTAGTCACATTGAAATTTAGCAATAGAATTTGGACAGTGGTGAATTTATATTGGTTTCCTGGCATAGGGACAAAGACAGTTAAAAAACATCTAGACTTTATTAGTGATTCATACAAAGGTAATTTAATAGTAGGAGGAGACTTCAATTGTATATTGAACAATTCTGAGACCACAAACCTGAGAAATCTTCATCTTGTTCCCATAGCAAAAATATTTAAAAAATGGAGTGAAACCCTTAGTTTAGTCAACACTTTCACTTTCAAAGAAGATAATTCACTATTATTCTCACATCAAGATTTTAGATTTAGAACACAAACTAGAATTGATAAATTATTTATCTCACAAGAGTTGAACACTAAAATAATAACATTTTCAATAATCCCTTGCCCTTTATCTGATCATAATTCTCTAATTTTAAAACTTCAAACAGATTTTAAAAAACTAACTCACATAACAAGAATACCAGCTTATATCACAAAATTAAAAGAATTTAAACCTTGGTTAGAATCAGAACTACATTTTTTTAGACACTAACTACTCTAAAGAGATAAACATAGTTATGATATGGGATGTTTTTAAAGCTTATATATGTGGCAAAACTTTTACATGGTTTGAAATAAATCAAAAGAATGGGAATCAGAACTACATAATATACAAAAACAGCCAATAAAGGCAAAAATAAGGATCTAACACCTATGTCTAATAATAAAATGATAATTGAACTAAATAAAAAATATAATGAAATCTTAAGACTAAATTGGCTTTAGAAAAATTAAAATTAAATGTGTATTCCACATTTCTTAGACATCTTCATAACTTAGCTTTACGCGCTAAAAAACAATCTAAAGTAAATAACATAATCAACATTTTTCATGAGGGAAAAAATAATAGAAAAGTTTCAGACATAAGTGATATACTTGATGCCTTCAAGTATCGTTATACAAAACACTTTGGAATTATAAATTCTCATAGTAATATTTCAAATTTAGATCTAAATTCTTCAAATATTAAGAAAATTCCAGAAACATTAAAACTAGAATTACAGAAACAAATCTCACACAAAGAAATTACAGAAAATATTAAGAAAAGAAAAAGTAATAAAGCTCCAGGAATCGATGGTATTATAATTGAACTTTATAACATTTTTCCAACTTCCATAATCTCAGTATTCCATGAAACGTTACTCGAAATCCAAACGCATAATTCAATTCCACCTTCTTGGTGTTACTCCTTAGTCACACCCATCATAAAAGAGAATAAAGACTCTACATTATGTAGTTCCTATAGACCTATTTCTCTTCTTAATAATGATTATAAAATATTTATGTCAATCCTTGTCAACAGAATCAAAAAAGTCATACCCCATATTATAAATGAAGATCAAACTGGTTTTATCCATAACAGGTGAACTAATGATAATATTCAAAGAATTCTAACTATAATTAACATTTTAAATAGAAATAATCAAGAAGCATTATTAATTGCCCTAGATATAGAAAAAGCTTTTGACTCATTAAAATGGGACTATTTATTTAAAATATTAGAACTCTATGAATTTCCTCACACATTCATTTCACTGATAAAAAAATATCTATAAAAATAACCTAGCATATGTAAAACTTGGTCAATTTACCTCTGAGTCAATTGCTATTACAAAAGGTACAAAACAAGGATGTCCCCTTTCCCCAGTTTTATTTGCTCTAGCTATTGAACCTTTTGCTTCTTCAATCCGCTTAAATCCTATAATAAAAGGTATTGATATACACGGACAATATAATTCTAAAATTATGCTTTTTGCAGATGATGTACTTCTCACATTGACTTATTCAAAGGAATCGTTAGAGGAATTGGATGTTCAGGTAGAAAAAAATTACTTAGTCTCAGGTCTATATTTTAATAAAGCTAAATCTAATTACCTATTGTTGAACAAAAAGAATAAAATCTTAGTGGATGAAAATCACATAATTGGTAAACAAGTACTCACTCTAAATTACTTAGGTATTACTTCATGTAATAACATAGAAGAAATACTAAATATTAACTATAACAATATCATAAACTTATTAAATATTTATAACACAAAATGGAACAAAATCAATCTGTACTTTGAAGATAGACTACAATTAATAAATTAATAAAAATAATATTATTACTGAAAATTCCTTATATATAGCGCAGGCTATTCCCAGGATTCCAGACAAACTTATACTAAAAAAATAAACTCATGTTTATTAAAATTTCTTTAGTATCCTAATAGAAACAGAATAGCTATCACACATAATATCAGACCCTGGGAACAAGGAGGAATTAACTTTCCAGATGTAGAAACTTACATTAGAGCTTCCATCTTTAGAATTGTTATCAATTGGATAGACCCTAGCTACTCCTCCAATTGGAAAAAAAATACTTACTATTATTCTTTTGAATGAAAATTCTTTGATAAAAAAAATGCTACGTTAGATGGATATTATAATATACCATGGCATATTTTATGTATATGTATCCAATATAACAAAACAAAACCTACAGATCTGACTTTCCTAAACTATGTCTTTAACGTTATTTATTATGTCCAATCCAGACATAAACATTTGGATGAATATCCTAACTTCTTTTAGCTCTACAAAGGGTTTTTTCAACAAGATACATCTTATGGGAAACTAAAAATTTTATTTGTTGGCACCACTGTATTAAAGATGTAAAACCAATTGATAGTCAACAAATAGCCAATACTTATAATTTATCCTCATCTGACTGGTTATTACTTCAAAATATAACACTATACACGTCTGATTTGTGTAGAACAATTAGTAGTTCTCTTTTTAAAGATATGCCAAACTTCATAAAATTTATATACGAAATCATATATGATAACTTTAATTGGAAAAACACAATTTCAAATATATATAAATTATTAATAAATTATAAAGTTAAGCCTAAGCAAAGTTATTGGAATTTCATTACTAAAGGGTACTCAATTAATCTAACTCCAGAAAACAAAACTAATCTATTGTACTCTGTTAAACTAACATCTAACACTCAATTCTGGAGAATATATACTTGGAAATTTCTGCACATATCATTCTATACACCTAATAGACTCAGCAAATTTGTTTCCTCTAATAGTGTAATTTGTTGGAGATGTTTGCAAATGTGTAAAGCAGACTGGACACACATTTCCATGATTGCATTAAACTTAAAAAAAATTGGGAAGACATTAGAAATTTTCTGCAAGCTTTTGTTTCAGACACTTTTGTGTTAACAAAATCTTTAATCTTCCTGAATGTTACTGAAAAAACTAGAAATGAATAGGAAGATTTATATTTGCTATGGACTATTCTAGCAGTGGCTAGAAATGTATTTCTAGGAAATAGCTTTCCAAATCTGAACCAACTTTTGAAGAATTTTTGAACCTTCTAAATGAAACAGCTTTGATGGAAGTAAAAGTAAAAGAGTCAAGGATTATTCATAAGAAATGGAGCAACAATCCATGGAAGAAGGTAACTCATCTTATCGAAACATTGAGAATGGATTCAGTCTCTTCTTGAAAGCTCGGTATCAAGAAGATGAAAGATAAACTTATATCTAAAATATCTGCATATTTGACTTAGATTGGTTTATTATATAATTTATACTCAGGCCAATGTATATAATGTAAATATCTTAGTTACTCTTGTTATTATTTACATCTTGCTATTTATTTTGGATAATCTACAAGTAGTCTTTCCTAAAATTTCAAGAAAATTAATAAAAACTTATGAGTAAAAAAAAAAGACCAGCCCTAAGGAAAAGGAGAGCAGTGAAATGATTGGTAGTTGTGCTTTTAAAATGTATTTAAAGAGGTTTCATGAATGTTATTATATTGTCTGATGAAGGGTTATCCCAAAAGCGCTCACAGTTTTATGATCATTTTACTTGTTTTTATGGAATAAAAGTTTGTACAGCCTGTTTGGACTTGACTGTTCTCTTGGATTTACATTGGTTTTCTGGCAAGCAAGTTCTTAAGGAGAGGAAGAGAGAGTTTTTATTAATCAATTAAACAGTTTTTAAGCTAATTCTGCAGCAGAAATTTTAAGTTGTTAAAGTATAATAAATTAATTTTTGACCTTACTGATTGGTGATATGTAGGCTTGTGGCTTAGTGACTTGTGTATATGCTCAAACTGTCCTGCCCACATGAGAGATGCAATTTAAAAGGCCACAAAATATGACAGAATAGTTTTGCAATAGTGTTTAGTTGTTGATTGTGTGCTGTTGTAAATGTCTTTAATAATAATAATAATAATAATAATAATAATAATAATAATAATAATAACAATAATAAAAGTAGTAATATAAAGGATAAAGATAAAACTGATGTCTGTACAACACTAAAGCTTTTAGACAGTTTCAAGGTGCTAATTTATTTTGTAAAGGGAAGCCTGAAAACTAATAATAATGTACCTAGCAAATGCAAGAAAGCTTATTCACTTTAATAATATACAGAGAATTAGCTATTATTATATAAGTGAAGAGTAATAAGAATGATTTGTAATTTCATAAAATAAGCATTCAGAAGAGAAAAGAAAGAAAAGAAATGCTTGCCTGAGTCCTGTATCCATATTTGAATAGACTATGATGAGATTTCACAGGTTGAAGTTGTGTTATGCAGTACTACCTCTGTCACATAGCGCTTCTTGTTTAATCAAGACCACAGAACTGCCAGAACACAGTAGCTTGTCAATATAACAAGACTAAACACAGGACAAAAAAAATTTCCTGATATTTAATCCATCCAGCCAGCCAGTACAATGGAGGCACATCTACCTCCAATAGTGACCCCCATGAATAGCCAAGGCCATCCACAGAGTTTCTCCATATCACAAATGCACCCCCACGCACAACAGGACAGAGAATTTAGAGTCACCTATCCAACTAACATACATTGCACACTCTGATGAGCAATTTGGAGTCACCAGTTCAACTGCTGCATGGTTTTGGGATGTGTGAGGAAAGCAGAGTATGAATAACAGTGAATGCAAACACAGGGTGGGCATACAGACTCCACACAGAAAGACAGCTTCAATTTATTTGTTGTTAGAATGTTCTATAAAACATTTAATATCTAAATGAATTAATGGTCTTTATGGATATTTTCTTTCAAAAGTTTTGTGAAAAAAGGAGAATAATATTTTTTGTTTACATGGAGTTTGCAAGCTTTTAGAATTGTCTGACTATCCGGAGACGACCTGTAGAACACATCCAAGTATAAGGTGATCTAAACAGAGTAGGCTGGAAAAAGACATCCTGGTTGTAAAACAGAATGTACAATGTATCTGGTACATAGCTGGTAGACCCTACTTTTTCCGCCACTGGAATTCACGAACAATTCTGTTAGCCTCCTGTGATCTGTCTGCTGCATTTAAGACCACAACTGTATCTTAAGGGCATTCACTCATATGAATATAATGACGTTGCTGCAATCTTACTTTGCATTTCTTAGCTGTTATGTCAGAAAATTGCACATTATCTATCTAATCTGCTCCACTTGGGTAGTTAATGCTTTTCAGTTGCCCCCCCCCCTTCTGTTTTCCTCCCCTCTCTTAGCTCACCAACCATTACAGATCTTCATTAAGGACTCAGTAGTCTTACTGTTCATTACCCAGCCAGGTAACCTGCCCCTTTTTTTCACTTTTTTTCAAAAATTAGTATTTTCTGCTGTCTAGCTGGCACTGTATGTCCATGTTCTGGTAGGCATACTGTTACACTAGGATTGCTTTTCTTCCTGTCACTGTCATCCCCTTGGAGCAGTATGCTGTCACATTGTCCCTAATGACCTTTGCACCCATACAAAGACTCCACTGTCTCACCTCTCTTCCTCCATTTCTTTTATTACACTGGCAGCAGTTCTGTGTGGTTATGTACTGGGATGGTGAAATAAAACAGGGAATAACCATGAAAATGAAAGCAGCCTTGCTCATAGCAACATACTTTTTATTCTTTGAGGAACTTTGCATCCCATACACTCTCTGAGGGGTCTACACCTCTTGACTACTGATCCCTGCTGTAAATACAACATAAACAACTGTCTAGTCATGACCCTTCCTCCATTGATTTTAAATATGGTATGCAAGTATTCCACTATTTAGGTATATCTTTTATATCTAACACAGTTCAAAAAACAACATTGGATTGCATATTGAACAACTGATCGAAGCGGACTTCAAAATGTTTGACTTTGTTGTAGCTCCCTCCCTGAAAATACAGGCAACAGAGTAAAACAGAGCTGTGAAATGTTTGTTAGCAAGGTTTTCAGCAAGGTTGAACATTGGCAATTAGCATTCTCTAGGGGGAGGGGGACTGCATGTTTGCTCCTTCTTCCCCAACTTGCAGTAAGACTACAGTATTGTTATGCTACTGTTTCAAAAGAAAACTGCTGCTTTTATTTTAAAAATGTTTCCATATTTGAACTCAGGCATGAGTCCTCGGTCATTTGAGTTAGAATAAATTGTTAGATTACCTTTTAACTTTCCTTTTACTGTCTTTTTTGCAAGGCTTCTGTATGACAGTCCCAGTTAGTCATCATTCAATAATAATTCTGGGGACAGGGTTTGGAAACTGTGTTCCTGGTAGGTTTTGTCCTCTACCTAGTGGAGGAGCAAATCAATATAAAAATTAAATCAATAAAAAGTAAGCTAAATTTAACACTATTATTTATAACTAAGGCACCTATTTATTGATTTTCACACAACAGGCATCTAACCCTAGCACTAAGACATGCTCATTGGGGTGAGCAACTTAAGAGTGAAATAGAATGGCCACAGTTCTGTGGCACAGAAGGATAGAGCTCTGACTATAACCCAGTTGGCTCAGGTTTGCTTAGTGGGATGAAAGGACTGCGACATGGATGTTGGGGGGGGGGGGGTTAGTGTACACACTGCACAGCCAACTTCAGCTGGAGCTTTGAGATACTGCAGTAGCAACCTTCAGTTAAGTAGATAATACTTCACACTTGTAGAGTGGGGAACTCAGAGTGGACAAGTGAAAATCTGCCCTTAGGGAGTCCCCTGAGTTGCAGCAGTAGTGTGTTCACCATCCTCCATGGTGGGGGGGGGGGTAGGCTGTGGGATGTCATACTGGACTACTCCCTAAGTCCTTCCTCTCATACTGGAAGAATGTATCAGACTATTAGGCTTTGTCCAGTTCTGGGAATAAGTGGGCTAAAGGGCTCACTCCTGGATGGAGCAGATTCAGATTCACTGTCATAAGAAGAATGAATGGGCTATTGGCGAAACAGGAAGAGGAGAAGAGAGGAACACTGGATTAGTGGGGAGTTGTGTGGACTTAAAAAATGCGAAATAAGTGGCATGATCTCACAAAGCCCATAGCATGCCAGCATAGGAGTACATTCTAGTAAAGCTGACAGCTAGAAAGATAAGGATCCAGGCTTACTACATTGGACCATGAATTCCTGAAAAGCTGAACTTGGCTTCCATTATGGAGTTTAGAATGGGCTGGAGAGTAGTGTCTGGCCTGAAGGAAGACGTTCTTTTAAGTTACAGGAAAATGTCTTACAAGTGGAAGGGGATGACGAGACTTTTAATTTGTTTTAGGATTGTCATGTTAACTTGAAATTTTTTAACTCATCCTTGGTTTGTTGATGGGTCAGCTATAAATAGAAAGTTAGGCTAGACTATTCTTATTAGCTGTATGTTCTATGGGTGAAACAGAGAAAGAATATGCTTAGTCAGTCAGAGCTTTTCATGACTTCATGGAAAAAAGTGAAGACAGACTTTTTTGCACAGAAGGGGACTTAAACATGAAAGAAATCTGGAGCAAAAATGTATATGGTTATAGAAATACAGATGAATCAGTAAAGGAAGAAAAGATGACATGTCACCTCTGTCAGCTGAGGCCATACAAAATTAAGAGTTCTTTACTGAATCATTAAAGGATGATGACCATTTTATAGTAATAAGCAATCCATAATGTGGTATGTAAATAATTTTATACTCTCTATTCTGAAAAAAAAAATAGAAGGGATATAGTTGGTAATTGGCCAGTTAAAATATCAACAGATAAAGCAAGAAAGGACATTGTAGCAGATGTAATATTAGGTGAACTTCATAGAGTTTGAAGAGGGTGAAAGGATTTTCAGCCCTAGGGCTGGATGGTTTGAGGGTTGTTGTTTTTTAAGAAAATAATGTCTTTTATAGATAGTTAAGCTTGTTTAGGAAGGTATTACAAGAACCTATAAAGTACAAACAGATTTTTATGTGGGGGTAATTAAGTTTATTTGGAGAAAAAGGCATAAAGTGCTAAAATGGATTTAAGGAATTAAAGACTTTTGTCTCTCTTGAATAGTGATTTTTAAAATTGTGTAGAAGAAGCTGCTGCAGTTTAGAAAATGTCTTGGTGAACTACTAACTCCAGGGTTGCAGTACAGTGGGGAGAAGGGATACACGTGCTATTTGCCCAACAGTACTTTCTTTCAGTGAAATGTGATTCAGTCAAATGTGATTCTATGAAATGAGCTTTCAGTGAATAGTCCTAGAGCCATGCCCCTATGCTTGCACAGTACGTCAGTGCAGTACAAGGGGAGAACATGATACACTCTTTCCATATCACCCTCTCTTTTTTGTCTTTGGATTATGTCTTGGCTCTTTTATTCAGAAAATATGAAGAGTGAAACTTTAATGCATGGCATTATTGATGGAGAGGAGTACTCAAGTTATTTAACCATGTTATGAGGGAGAGCGCAGATGTATATGAGGAAAATCAAGGATGTTCTGCAAATATGTGCACAGTTGACAAGTATGGTTATATATTGAAGGCAAGCATACTTTTCAGCTATTTGAGTTTTTGTAGAATGTTTCTGTTTTTCCTCATATATGTGCTGTGCTTTGTAAAATGTATTACAAAAAGTTATCAAAATATATGAATGCAATGTCTGGCCACTCAGTAATACTTGAATGGCAAGACTTGTTTACGCTGATATATGCTTGATTTCAAATGGGCACTCTGATTGGACTTCCCAATCATTTCATACTTTTGAATAAGCATGAGCCTTTATGATTTCCAATATGTTTAATGCTAGTAGCATCTACACTCAATTTTAACCCATTTTAACCACCATTTCAGGCCTTAAGCTGAATGAATAAATATTAATTTCCTTTTCTTCATCATAAATTACTGTTATGTATTTCTCTTTTCTCTCCCTTATGACTACATCCGACACGTTTAACACCCTCTTGGGATACCCTCTTTGCATAAACAAAACACAATTATTTCATGATGTCAAGAATCTTTTGCTTATTTGAAACTGACCTACTTACCCTAATAGATTGACTTTTTATTTAAGTTTACTTTCTTACATCTAGGGTGTCCACTGTCATAATGTGAAACACTGATACTTTAACAAGGTTTACTACACAACCTTGCACAATATACACATCTAAAAACTGTATTTTCATAGAAAGAATTAATCTTAAATTGCAAATCCTCTGTTGTATTATTACTGTAATCTCTGAATTAATGCTCTGTATCCATGCCATTTTACCATGATATGAATACATTGCCAATAAAGAACAAGTACAATGCAATATTGCTTTTATATGTAGATGAATGTACATATAAATATAATATGCATTTGTCTGCCTCTCTTTGTGTATAAAATATGCACACACACACACACACACACACACACACACACACACACACACACACACACACACACACACACACACACACACACACACACACACACACACAGTCAAGCACATAGACAGACGGTGAATCTTATGGCTTATGTAGTGACAAGCTTACTTTCTATCAACAGTGATAACATTTATTGCACTTTTTTTATATAAGTGGAAGGCACCAGAAACTTTATAAAGAGTGTATAAAGGTGTGTATATGTGTGTGTGTGTGTGTGTGTGTGTGTGTGTGTGTGTGTGTGTGATGTTGACTGTTTGTAGTTTTGACAGTCACACCATTTATAAGAATGAGTAATACCAGTATTAGACGACACACAGGCTGTATACATTCACAACACATGCTGACAGCCCATTTCCACACATACACCCTTCCCATACAAATCAACCAAGAACAATTTCTTAAGGGGCTGTATAAGGACAAGAACACTACATCTGTGGATCTGGATAACATATCAGGCTGCCTAATGCCTGAAACATGACTTGTCTGATACGGTACTGAGGCTGTCCAATATCAGCTTCAGAACAGGCTTTTGCTGGATGAATGGAAGACAGCAGCAGTTGTTATCTTGCACAAAACTGGAGCTTTAATGGACCCAGGTAATTATAGACCTATAAGCCTTGCCAATCTCATCTGTAAGGCTATGGAAGGGATCATAATGGAACTGTTATATAAGGGTATACATAACATAAAAACTCTCAACTGAGCCCACTTCGAATTCATCAAAAGCAGGTCCTGCATACTTACCTGGATGACTTCTTCAAAAAATTTACTGAAGCAATGGATGAGGGCAAAACAGTGCATACCACTTACCTAGACCCTACTAAGACATTCAACACCATCTTGCACTCAGGTATTGTAGATAAACTCTCCTGGCTAAATATTAATTATCCCTATGTAACTCAATGGATAGCAAATTGGCTCAGAAACAGAATGCAGGAAGTTACAGTGGGCACTATATCTTCTCAAAAAGACCTGTCACTTGTGGTGTACCCCAGAGTTCAGTTCTTGGGCCACTCCACTTTGACACTTCTCGGAGGTCAAAGCTAATGTTAAGGGTTTGTGGCAGATCAAGTTTGCAGATGGTTGCAAACTAAATGCCATTATAAACTTCACTAAGGACACCAAGATCCCACAATAGGGCCCGTGTCAAACAAATAAATGGTATCAAAACTGTGGACTGCAAGTAAATGCCAGGAAGTGACTAATCATAGCCAATGGCAAGCTTGACGCCACTTGTAACTATAACTTTGACAACACATTCCTGAAAATTGATCCCGTATTTAGGAATCACTGAACCTATGTTGACAATGAACTGCTCTTCAATCATCATATATCCACTATTGTAAGGAAGTCCTTTATCATTGTGCAGCTTATATCTAAACTCATTGAATTCAGGTCCAGGGATGTAATTGTTCCACTGCAATTGAAACTCTTTAGGCCGATCACTAATTATTATGCCCCTTTCAGTATGTACCCCTCCAAACACTTGTCACACTGGAGCAAATACAATGCTTTCTCGATTAAAATAAAATCAAGTACATAAATCATAAAAACTATGGCATCCATCTCAAATTCTTGTCCCTCTTCTCAGTATCATACAGACTACTGAGAGGTGACCTATGCCTTGCATATAGAGCTTAAAGAGATGCTATTCTGTTAGACTTATCACAAATTCAGAATTCTAATAGTATCATAAACACCTGCTCAAGAGATTTCAATCTCTTTCACAAAATAAATAGAACATGGTGGAGAGAGAGGTTTGTATTACAGAGAATACTGCTTCTATGAAACCATCTTTAACTCCATATAGAGAAACATACTCTATTCAAATGTAATTTGGACAGATGGATGACTAACAGTAAATTTGCCTCAGTCTAGCACTCCTGTCCCTAGTGGATAGGAGAAACATGTAAATGTCCCAACATATCTTTGTTTAGCCCATCTCTGCATTATTTATATGCAAGATATAAGGGCTAAAAACTGCTATGGGTACATAAGGCTATGCTACTTAAGATCCAAACAACCCATAGCCTAGTAAGTACCTATGAACCTATGAACACTAGGGAAAGACACCTCATAAAAATGCCTCCTCTTCCTAACCCTTTTACCCATTTATGTAACACAAACACCGACTAACCATTAAACAGCTGCAAATCAACTGAGCACTGTGCTACTGTAAACTAATATACAGTAAATTAAAAACTTGATGACATTACATGTACTGTGCTCTAGAATACTAATGCGTGACATCTTACAATAACTCTATCCTCTACCTAGACTTCCCCTCTAACAAACACAGCAAGTACTTAGTGCCAAAACAAATGGTAGCTCACAATGGTAAAGGCCAACACTCAGAGATCAGTGATGCTGGTAACAGCATCTCTGTCCCCCTCTGTTTCTCTTTGTGTGTAGTATGTCATATGTGTTGTTGAATACTGGGGATAGGACAGGGTGTGGCAGCTGTTTATAGTGGGACAACAATACTTTCTCTATAGTTGCAATCCCTCAGAGAGATATGGACATATAAGAGTCCACAGAGCATACTGGGATATGAAAGGGTGAGTATACATATACAAAAAAAGGTGGGCATGGAGTTAATTATAGCCATTAAGTAAGACATGATGAGGGTGATACAATGTCAAGAAAATACTAAGTGAAAGACAACAGGGATGTGAAATGCTTTAGAAAGTGGTGTCATCTCAGGTTAAGCTAAGATAATAAAAGAAAGTTGCAGAATGCAAATGCAGAATATATGAAGAGTGCAGTCAGACGTGGCTACTCCAGCAATATACCTGTTTGACTGCAGTCAGACGTGGCTACTCCAGCAATATAGCTGTTTGTGGTGAGCTCGCTGATGTCCAGCACTGTGAGTGTGCAAGAGAACCAGGTGCATTGCAGCCATAACAGTAATGTATCACATATCAACACAAACAGTGCTCCTGACTATAGCATTGTGCTTGCAAATATGGAGTAACACATTTCTTTTCTGCAATGCTGTCGTGGAAAAAGGTGAGTCATAAAGGATGCTGTCTCTTTTACCATTGCAGCAGAGCAGACTGTATTTGCAGATAATGCAAATGAAGGGCTCTCTATGTGCAGGTATAGTCACTGGTGGGACTTATGTTGTATGCATTTTGTAGCATATTGCTACACACACTACAAATTTCAAAGTGGTTACTGCCACAGGTCTGGTGTTTATTTATTGTACTGCATTATTCTGATGATTGTGCTGAGGCTGCTGCTCAATAGCAGACTTCTGATCACCACAACTGCTTGTCAAGGACATCAGGTGTGTTTAAGTATCTGCTTGTGGTTTGCCCACAGTTACAGCCCCATAACTTTCAGCATCTGCTTCACAATGTAGTATTTGAGTCATGATACTTAAAATCACAGTTAAACCAGAAGACAAGCTTTAAAACAACTATTTAGAGTTAATATAACTTTATTTCATGCTTTTGTCAATAGCAATAGACTTCTTCAGAAATAAATTACACAAAATATACATAAGCTTAAATACTTGAAATAAAATCATGTTAACCAATCACAATAAACATACAATTAAAAACACTTCCAATGTTAATTACCCCTTTAACTTCTAAACTCCTATGGTCAACCTACGGTCCTTCAGAAAACATTTAATATTTATGGTGTCATTTAACCCTGGTCGTTTATCTGCCTCTAATCTTACTTGCAATCAGTTTCTCTTTGTTCCACCTGATTTTTATAATTTCCTTCCCTTAAGTCAAACGGTATGTGTTCTACCACTGCAAAGAGAAACTTCTTATAATTATTGCACCTAACAGTATGTTTATATAGGGCATTAGTTTCATTCTTTGTTTTAATATCATAAAGATGCTCCTTTATCCTAGTGCCCAAGTTCCTACTGCTCATTCCTGTATAGTAACTGGAACAGCTTAAACACAAAGCTGTGTATACTATCCCTTTAGCCTGGCAAGTATATATTCCAGGCATTTCTCTAGTGTACTGTAAATGTTCTAACATCACGTAGGGTCATTCATATATAAACCTACAAGCAGTGCAAATATTGCACTTAAAAGTGCCCTTGTTTTTGCTGGTATGTGGGGCGTCCACTTCAGCGTGGTCATGTTGTAACAGTTGTTTAATGTTACCGTTCTTCTTATAAGCAAAAAAGGCTGTTTACCTAGGATGTCAGTTAGGTCCCTATTCCCTTCTATATTCTTCCAGTTGTTAGATATAATGTTTCTGATATCAGTACTATCTGCAGACAGTTCTATGGCATATCTAGCCACAGTTGTTTCCTCTGTAGAATTTCCCTTGTCTTTCAGCTGAAACCCCTTAACTAAGATGGGTTCAAATTGTTCATATTCCTTGGAAATAATTTCCTGAGCATTTTTATTTAACATGTCTACTCTATAGCCTTTCTTTAAACAAGGCAGTAATGAAGTTTACCTCTTCCAAAAAGTCATTGTCTTCACTTGTCATCCTAGAGGCTCTTATAAACTGGCCTTTAGGTAAGTTGTTTTTTATATTGTTAGGATGATTACTTCTGTAGTGAAGATAACTGTTGGAAAAGTTACTCTTTCGATGGATTTTACTTAAAAATGTATTGTTACCCGTGTCCCAATTTAAATGTACAGCTAAAAAGCAATCTGTTTGCCCTTCACCTCCTAACACAAATTTTAAGAAATTAGAACTGTTGTTAATACTAGCCAAGATGTGATTGGTGTTACTGAGCTGTGATAGATCTTTGCTTATGATAAAAAAATAAATCATCGACAAACTGCCGATAAAAACTATGTTTTTATCAAACTCTAGTTTACTCAAAGTTTCTCTTTCCCACCAGCCTACTACTAAACTAGCAAAGGCTGGGGCTACTGAGGACCACATAGCTACCCCATTAGTTGCTTACAGTATCTGTAATTAAACAGAAAGAAGTTATTCTCTAGTACTGTTTCTAAGAGGGAGCCGTATAATTCAACAAGAGAAGTATCTATATCTGTATACTTATTTACATATAATGTAATACATTCAATACCTTCTTGTTGAAGTATTGAGGTAAAGAAAGACACCACATCTAAGGTTAACATATAACAAATGCCTTCCTCAAATCTGTAGACATCCTGAAAAGACTTTATGCTGTTCAAAAAGTCCCAAGAATCTCTGAAGTAAGATGGTAAAGCCTGAACTATAGGATTTAATATACAATCTAGAAACAGTGAGCTTATGCATTTTTGTGTAATTTATTTCTGAAGAAGTCTATTGCTATTGGCAAAAGTGTGAAATAAAGTTATATTGACACTAAAGAGTTGATTTAAGGCTTGTCTTCTGGTTTAACCATGGTTTTAAATATAATTTCTTCATATTTACCATTATTTGGAGACTGATCCAGTTTTTATTTTGTGTTTTTAGTCTTGAGTCACATATATTTATGAATCATGGATAATGGCCAAGGGCCTAATTTGCATAACAACTCTGTATTGGACTCTTCCAAGTATATACAGGAGAGTATGCATACAGTCCAAGTGGTGTTAGGTACCTTTGTTAACTGCACAGGGCTCTGATATTTCATTTTTACCATGTATCAGCCTTAAATAGTATGGCAATACTGATGAAGGTTCCTGCACTTGTTTCCATGGGAACAGTATGATTTTTAAGGTTATGTTTTGTCAGCACTTTAGCTGCCTTTTATGCTTACATGGTGTTGAACTGTCAGCATGTCAGGATATCAGTGACTGACTTGCTGCAGATGTCATTTATACCATCTCAGAGGCTGAGCAACTCAGAATGAAGGGAACTTTGGCCTTTTTTCATGCTTCCCCTTTTCCTCTGAGTTTTAGCAACTTCACTGTTAGTACATTTAGAGACCGGGAATATAAGGACAAAAACTTCATGTCCGGGAATACACCTCCCTTTTCAAAAATGTGAATTTTTAAGTTCTTTGTGACATGGTGTTTTTGCAATATAGTGCAGTTGGGATGCTTCACTTACGATATTGTGAGTCTCAACAAAGGGAGATTCACTATTTCATTATGAATCCCTTTTTATTGATTTTTAAATTGAACTTCTGAAACCAAGAGCTTCATAATAGTTTGTGAAATTGTA
Organism: Protopterus annectens; assembly: GCF_019279795.1. Classification (NCBI taxonomy): domain Eukaryota; kingdom Metazoa; phylum Chordata; order Ceratodontiformes; family Protopteridae; genus Protopterus; species Protopterus annectens. The sequence continues at coordinate 232,476,238 of NC_056732.1, read as the reverse complement.
TCCCTGAATCAGCTCATTGTATTGCAGAATCTTACAAATCCTTATTATAATCTCCTTTAATGACTCCAGTATCTCGAAGAAGCATATATGTCTCAACTCACTAACCGTTAGCAGTTGTTTTTTTTTTCATTAAGTTATTCTTGTTTGTCTGTGTTATGGATCCTGGACTTTCTAGCCATTTATGACACTGCTGATCATGATCACACATGGATATTCTGTATATTTATTGGGATACATTTATTTTACCAGCTGGAAACAATTGTTTAGACCTCTAGAAAACCTTAAAATGTATGTATATGAAAAATGAATCTATTTGACAGCAGAGAGATGCATGCTATGATCATTGCAGCCAGATTAATGTGTCCTTGAATGAGATACTATATGTGGTTATTTATGTATTTACTTTTTCATGAGGAAGAAAAAAAATATATAACATTTGGGTTATTTTGAAAGCCACAAATTCAACTGTGCCTTCGTTGGATCTGACTCCATTAGTGTGACAGAGGTTAGTACCTGAGAGATTGTAGACAGAGAATGCCTTTCTTTACTGCAGACTGCTGAGATGATTGTTATATTTCAGTACAGTTTTCTTGGTTGCATTCTCTGATGGATATCACCAATTCATCCATTAATGTACTAGGTGAGTGTAACCTGTGATGGAGATGCACAGCTTTGTAATAGTCTCACAAAGTGTTTTATAACAGAATATGACAACTGACATATGACGTTTGTTGTGTTTTGCCCTGCCTTGTAGATTCTTGGCAGTTTATTATTTATGATTGTGGGCCCTCAGACAATTCACCAAACTATTATTTATGAAAGCATGTTTTGTTTAATGGGCCACAATAGAAAATAAAAACTGAATTAACTGAAACCATATATCATGTATTATCCTCTGAAAAGAATTTTCAGTTACAAAGCAGTCTCAGACAACAGACAGTCATGCATTTGTCTGCAGTAAACTTTATGCCATACTCTTACACAAACACACACACACACTAATGAATGCACACACATGTATGTGTGCGTGCGTATATATGTATGGATGTATGGCATTTCCTTGCAATACCATAAAAGAGAATCTCACATAATCATACTTACATCCCATACCAGTTATAAATGCTGAGATCACACAGTTGACATATCGTTGGCCTTGGCTAGGATTTCAAGGCACATTAAACTGAAAGCGTTAGAAAGATTTTGCCCACTGGTGCAAGTTCTATTGCCATCAGTTTGGCTACTTAACCTTTGCAAAAGGGCATGATCGTCTATATCTCTGATATGTTGGTACATAAGTTAAACTCTTTACTAGAATCAAAAGTTGTTTGTACAGCTTCAGAACAAAAGATCCTTTGAGTTCATTAAATACTTTGCTTTAGTGTGGAGTATTGAATCTCAACAGCAGCTTCCTATTTTGTGAGTTCTATCAAAGGACATGCAATATTCAAAAAAATATGCAAAAGCTTTCTGTAGTATCCATCTTGTCTTAGGAAACCTTTCAACTGTCTCTTAATTGTGTCTGCAGTTCAGTTTTTATGGTCTCTGTCTTTTCTAGTCGCATAGGCGCCGGAAGCTGTTAAAAACTGGGGGGGGGGGACAGGGACACTTAGTGAACTAAAAAGGGTAATTTCTTTATAACTATTTGCTACCACAACATAGGTTCACTTGGAGGACATTTTAAGCTTAGCCAATTCCCTTTTGGTACTTGAATTAACATTTTCTGATTGGTCTTAGCTATCCCCATGGCTGATAATTGCATATAAGCCCTAGTCAGAACAACTGTGATCATACCATAGATAATTTGAGGGGTCATGTAAGGGATGCAGCATTTAGGAACTGCCTCTATCCATTAGTGGCATGAGGGGAAATCCTGGAGTACATTTTATATTACCCATCCGTAGATCCAAGTTGCATTTGAATATGAATGGATGAGCTTTGCTTTATTTTTTTGGATAGTCTGTTCCGGAACAGTGGTAGTCTGTGTGATATATATCCATCTCTCCACAACATTCAGTTTAGATACCTGGACTAAATATTTATGATGCCATTTGACTTGTTGATGTTCAGTAGGTCCATCTGTATTATGTCGGAGGACGCTTTGTATGCCAGACATGTCACCTCTAAGCACTCTGTAGGACACTGAGTATAGTAATAAATCTTTGAGGTGGCCCATGCAAGACCTATTTTTTAGGACTTGTATCCTTTTAGTAAGGTATCTCTGAAGGTATTCCAATTGTTGTATGGAGCTGGACAGATACATGCCAAAGTGGGCATTATACAAAATTATACCATGACCCCCCCAAAACGTGCACGCTGATTGGCCAGTGTGCACATTGTAAATCGAGTTATACTAATGGAAAAAGGTCCGGTCGCCCGGACTTTTTTCCATTAGTATAACTCTACTTTTAAAACACTGTCTCGCTATGTTAAATGGGTTTAACATAGCGAGACAGCTTTAAAATAAGCAACGGAGATCTCCGTTGCTTATTTCAAAAGCTGTCTCGCTATGCTAAACCCATTTAACATAGCGAGACATGTTTAAAAAAAAAGGCAATGGAGAAAGCAAGATCTTCGTTGCTTTTTACTGTTTCGCTATGTTAAATGGGTTTAACATAGCGAGACAGTTTTAAAATAAGCAACGGACATCTCCATTGATATTTTAAAACTGTCTCGCTATGTTAAACCCATTTAACATAGCGAAAACAGTAAAAAAAAGCAATGGAGATCTTGCTTTCTCCGTTGCTTTTGCCCACAGCTCTGATGTACTGTGCAGTACATCAGAACTGCCACGGATGCCAGACATCTGCGGAAGGGCAGTAAACAGGCATTATACTATGCCATTATTTAAGAAAAGTAATAGTTTCTTTTCTTAAATAATGTCATGGTATAATAGCAATAACACACTTCTGGGTGTGGGTAATGCTGTATTTGGCTTTGTTTGGTCCCTTGGGCTTCACCTTTGGGACCAAAGCATGCCAACTGTGGGTAAATCCAGCATTACCCACACCCAGGCGTGGGTTATTGCTATATGATTGACATAATGAGAGCTTTGTAAAGGGGGACAACAACATCTCTAGATCTAGTCACAATCAATTTGTTTATACGCTGTGCAATATAGAAAGGCTTTCTTAAGACTCTGGGCACATGTTGGTCAAACGTTAGGTCACTGAACACACAAGTTCCCAAATGCCAAACAATTGTATCAGTTCTCAGAGGGCATTGTCATGATTTTGACACCAGTTATTATTTGGAACTAACCTTCCTGCATGATGGTTAAGTCATTTGGGGATTCAATAACTTCTCCTAGCTTACAGTCATCTCAAACGTAGCTGGCCAAACCTCTTTGGTATTTCCTTTTACTTTTGAGATGTGTATGCCAAACAGAAAAAGTCTCAGCACCGAACCCTGGGGGACTCCATTGGTGACTGGTCTCTTCCCCTGTTTTGATCTCCTGCATCCTGTGAGCCAAGTTGGCAATGCAGCTGGTGATGTAAGTGTTTGCTCCTACATTATTCATCTTTTGTACTACACCTGAGTAGGGGATTGTGTCAAAAGGCTTGGCCAGGTCAAGGTAATGTTGTGTGAACTGTTCTACCTTCATCCATTGCTTTGATTACAAGAGTAAAGCTTATAACTTGCCCATGATTTTGAACCTTTCACACTTTCCTCTGGGCTGTTTTAAAACACATTTTTAAGCCTGTGTATACATGTATGCATTCCTTGATTCACCTTCCTGATTGTATTAAATTATATTCCTTGTATAATACAGCACACTTGTTAGACTTAAGTTAGAGCGCATTTTAAATTTATTGTTTAAACAGATTTCCAGTAGGCAATGAAACAAAAATGCATTAACCAATAATCACAAAACTGCCCTATTCAGAAGATTTCCATCATAAAGGTCTACTTCCACACACGATATATAAATACAGAATCACAGTAGTGTAAGCCATAGGCATGTTGCACACCTTCTTGAACTTATTTTCAATTGGGGGGGGGGCAAAAGGCCAAAAACCAGGGACACATTTTAAATATTGCTTGTATAATTTTGGAAAGTTGCTTGCATAAAATGTTGCATTACCACCATGCATTTCACTGCCAAGTCCTGAACCCAGAACACTACAGTCAGAGCAACATACCCTTAAGCTAAACCAGCAGTTTCTTGAAAGACAGGAAGACAAACTTAAATGGCTATCATATCATTTAGTGAATTCAGTTCTCACTTCTCACCATAGCTCTCAACCTCTTAGCACAAAAATACAGAACAAAGCCAATAATGGGGGAATACAGCCCCAAAATAGGGACACATTTCAAATACTGATTTTATAACCTTAGAAAATTGCTAGAATAAAAGGTTTTGTTTTACCACTCCTGAAAACCAGAGGAACAGAACAAAAATGTGAGGCACTAATTCACAAGTGATGGTGGCTAGGGACTTTAGGCTCTTTTTAGCTGTACCCAAGGTACAGGGTTTGAGCCCGAGTACCTCTAGCCACCAGATGTATTACGTTGGGGGCATTTATACACACAGGCACAGACAAGGGTCTTTAAAATTTTAAGTGTCTTTAATTACTAGATTTAGACAGCATTGTGTTTTTTTTTTACATTTACTCCTTGGATATGATAGGGATTATCTTCCACTTACAGTGCAACTACCTTTATGAGCCTTTTCACTCCACTGTACCTATTTATGCAGCATTAATGAGATACCCTATGCCCCCCCCCACATGCTGATGCAAATGTCCCCACCTTGGAGCTAGGATGAGAACACCTCTCAGACTTGCCAATGTGTCTAACCCAGCTGCATTTCTGAGCCTCATTCTCTGGCGGGGCTACAAAATGGCCAGCTTAGCACCAACTTATTATCCCCAAAATTTCACTGAAGGTTTGTCGCTTTGCATCTCTTGTTCTCCTGCTCACTATAGCAGGCATCCTGGCTGTTGACTGAACTCAACTTGCCAGGGTCTTTGTCTGGGCTTTATCCCTCTCTGCTGTTGGAGCTGGCCATTGCCACTTTTTATTATTTTCTATGAGGGTTTTTTTTTGTAGTGTTTGATGAAGTGTTGTTTGCATGAAAGCTTACGATTAGCACATAATACACTATTCTGTGGCTTTTTGTTTTTATTCTTGACTGTTACAGTACTGGTGATAGGTTGTGCTGCAAGTCTTTTTTGTCTTATCTTAAATTATTTTTAGCAGCTTTAATATGGAATCTGAACTTCCAAAGAAACAGCAGCAGTAGCACAATTGTCCATGGCTGAGGAGCCAAGACCCTTTTTGATTTAATGCACACAGGCAGCATGTAGCAATAATGAAGGATGGCACTCAGAACCAAAATGCACTTCAATGGGAATTAACAATTTACACCATCCATGCTTAAACTTTTAACAGGCTGACAATTTGAAGGTGCTATTCACAGAATTATGTGACATGATTTTTAAGACGTTTTGCATTGCCTAGAATTTATTAATATACTACAATCAATTATGATGTTTTAAATGTTTAAAAAGCTGCTGAACAGTTTATTAACTGATGTTAGATGATATGGATTATGTCTCATTTCTCAGACTTGGGATCAAATACTAATACCACAGAAGCAAAGAAGCGGTCTAAAGATCCATCTCTGACACACACAAGCCCCTTGGTTACTGCTCTGCTAGGCTTTGTCAAAGATCAGGGCAAACTAAAGTTAATTAAAGTTCATATATGAACATAGTTTAGAAATTTCTGCTACATTTTGGACTTGTGCAACTTCTGTCTTTTCTTACTTTAAATACTAACTTATTTAGTTAAATAATTTGCAGAAAGCATGCAATTAAAAATTACATTTGTTGACTCTTCCTCCAATAATCAGAACTATTGGTGTTACATTTCCCATATATAAAATACGCCTTACATAATAACACAGTGCTGTATGTTTTTAGCAGTCCTTCTGCTGTCCAGTCATTTGACTGCACTATAATTACAGAAATGGCATCTGTACTTTGTCCCTGTTTCACTAGGATACATTTTCACAGTGGTTAGATGTTGTGAACAAAGACGCCTATCTTATAATTGCTCCATATTCTTTACTCCATATTGTTATTTTCCAATTCAGCTGCTGAGCTGATAAAAATAAGCAAAATGAGACTGTTTCAGGTTTATCAGTAACCAGGTGTTTTCACCTCTTAAGCTGTGAACCCTACTGCTACTACATATGATGCAACCCATCCCTACTACCAACTAGGCACCAATTGCATTGTCTACAAAAGTGACTTAGAGCGACGGAGGCACTTGGGCTTAGTGCAACTGCTTTATGAATCTCATCAAACCTTGGACTGGACCTGCTTTATTGTTTGGCTTGCAGCCTTCATGTACCCACTATTATCTGTGGAAAGGCTCTGTCAGATAGCTGTCATTTTAGTAAGGTCCTGCATATCAGAGTAGGATTCATTTTGTGGGACCGTTTAACTGGATGGAATCACGCAGTCACTATAAAGCAATCATGTTAATGTACATTTAAACTGAAAAGTAAATGGATTTTTGTGACGTTAAATTTACCTAAAGTAATTTACTGGTTGGGTTGCACGTGCAGTCCTTTTCTGCCCAAGAGAGTCCTGATTTTGACAATTGTGCTGGTGAAAACTTGAATAATGGCAAACGTGACTGTTTTTAGGAGCAAACTATTTGAACTTTTCTCTATACGTTGCATTGAGCTATGACAATGTATCTCAAAATACACTTTAATGTAATAAGCAGAACAAAGACACTACTAAATTTCCATAACTAAGACTGTTACATTCAGTAATAAAATGAAAACTGGGCATTTACACTTGATAAGAATTTAACTGACTCTGTCCTGAATGACATCTGAAATGGAGACCACTTTTATTACATGCCTGCTTACTGTATATCCTGCATGCCATTGAAGCACAACAGCGATTTTAAACCCTCCCCCATTCGGAATATAGTAGATAAATATGACTGATAAGGGAGGTGACACACGCACACACATACACACACACACACACACACACACACACACACACACACACACACACACACACACACACACACACACACACACCAGCAGCTTACTCACTCTGAAAATAATATACGTTGTGGTATGTCTCCCTGTAAATCCCAACAGCAAGTCCAGACTCCATCCTCCGAGTAATTTCACACAGGCAGCTTCCAAAAATAAATCCTTCTAAATAAGCAGCTCATGCAGGCAGCTTCCAAAAATAAATCCTTCTAAGTCAGCAGCTAAATAAAACCATCCGTTCCCACTCCAAAAACCAGCTGGAATCCCAGAAATACATGCACCGCGAGCTCAACTCCGACAGGCTGGTAGCCCTGATGAGCTGACATCATCGCACATGTGATGACATCAGCTACAGCGTGAAAAACGAAAATAATTCAAAAAATAAAGAAGTAATTCGGGATAGTTGGGAGGTATGGATGATCTGCAAAAGTGGGGGCACTCCCTTCCCCCCTCATTTTATGGTTCTGGCACCCATGTCTAGTTGTGGTTTTACCACCACCACTCTTCCTATGAGGTACCCTAAAAACTTGACTTCAGTGGTACTGACTTTACTTTTCTTAGCATTTACAGTCATACCTGCCTATTTTATAGATTCTAACACAGCTTATTATTTAGCTAAGTGATACTCCAAGTCTTCTGAATAAATGAATGACTGAATATGTCATCCAGGCATGTGGGAGTGAAGCTTCAGTATTTTATCCATCAGACTCTAAAGGATAGCTGAGGCTCCATGTAAGCCAAATGGTAACAATGTGTACTGGAACAGACCACCAGTGGTTACAAAAGCTGATTTTTCCATGCAAGAGGGGTGAGTGGCATCTGCCAATTTCCCTTTGTTAAGTTTATTGTAACATATCTACATAGCGTAAGTTCTTTATCAGCACATCAATTCAAGGAATGGAATAGCTATAGAGTTGAAACACTGTGCAGCTTTCTGAAGTAATTACAGAATCTGATATTTCTATCAGGTTTAAGGGTAGCACTCCAATAACTTCAACTGATGCTCCAGTCACTCTGTGACTCTTCAGTCAGATGTAATTCAAGAATTTTAATTATCTCTTATTGATTGTTTTTGTGACTCTAATACTCTAAGGTCTCAGTCTATCTTTCATTCTAGTTATCAACATTATGTTTGTTATGCTCTGTCAGTTTAGTTCTTCCAAACATTTATGAAAACTGTTTCTTAAGAAAACCATGTTATAATTTATGAGTTTTTTTTTTTTTGTTGTTGTTTTACAAGGATCTGTGTTTTTTTACTGCAAGTAGAGACTCCCTGGTCTTTCATCTAGGAATGTCAGCTTGTAAACTCTCTGCAGAATGTTTTTGATTCCTTCCATGTCTTCAGTATTTTGATACACTAACTTTGCTCTACCATTCTCTTTTCAGGTGATGCAGTATTAAAGGTTACTGCATACATTCTTCCCATCACCTCAAATGAGTTCTGCCATTTAGGCAGAAATTTTGATTTCCACAGAAGGCACTAATGCGAGTACCGATTCTCTAGAATTAAATTGTCTAAGTCAAGCATTCTTATTTTAAAATCATTGCTGCATTTCAAGGGCTCTCTGTATGACCCCCTTACTAAGGAATTAACAGCTGTAATCTGTCCTGCAAATTAACATAACAATATTGTTATTGTTTTGTCAAACTTTTGAATTGTGTCTTTTTCTCTTCTCAGGTTTCTTTAGTCTGGGGTGCCTACTGTAGGGAAGTTGAAATGAGTTAAACTGGGTTAAAGTTTGTGGCACTGTCTAATTGTAATCAGAATAAAGAGGATAACAAACTGTCCCCAGTTTTACTACCTGAATCCACAACTTTCCTCAACAAGGACTGCAGTGTTTGATTAAACCATTCTACTAATCCATCCATCCAGTTGTGTAGGCTGATGTTTTTAGCTATTTGACTTTAACGCACTGGCATGACTAATGAACACCCTTGACATAAAGGATTAGTAATGATCTCTGTAGGGATATCCAGTCTGGAGAATAACAATACCGGTCCTGTAGCAACAGCCCAAGCATTAGCTTTTTAAAATAGCACAGCCTATGCAAATCTGGTAGCATAGCCCATTTTGACTAGCATGTACTGAAACAACCATTATTTGATTTTACTAATGACCCCATGAAGTTCTATCAATACATTCAAATGGTACTTTAATGGCAGGCACCAGCATCAAAAGACTATTATATCCAGCATAAGAAGCAGTTTTCTGGCATTTGTACAAAAAGCACAGAAGTGGTCTATCACTTTCATTATGCTGGGCCAGTAAAGTCTGGTTAATAGCCTTGCCTTTTCTTTTCCATCCACAAGTGGCCTACCATCATGTGACTGTGAGATAGCTCTATCACTAGTGCCTTATAAACTTTTGGTACTACTAACTGATACAGAATTTCTTCCCTTTCTTTACTTCATCTCCTGTTTCAAATCAAAATATGTATGTAATGTTATGGGAGCATCTTGTTCACTACCTTCTCCTACTACCTTGGTTATGCTCTTTCTTGCTTCTTCATATACCTTTTTAAAGTTTGTATGGCTTACATGTGAGTCCACTAAATCAGCATTTCTTTAGTATCTTGCTTTTAGATGGAAGGTATAGCACTTCTCCCATAAAAGTACTGCCACTGCAGTTTCTTCTGTATTGTTCCTGCAAAGGGTTAGCTCTAAACAAAAATCACTTTCTGCTTTAATACTTTGGCTATTAGCACAGGCCTCTGAAGTTCTCATTTTTCATGTATGTTGGTATCTCCCCATCTAGATACCACCCTCACGCTCTCTATTCCGGTATATCAGAACATTTATTTTCATTTTTTTTCTGGTTCACAGATTCCTGCTGCTTGGTGTCCACCCTCAATTGTATTCTGTATTTCTTACTAGCAGAAATGTGCTTTGACCTCTGCATTATCCTGCTTATCTCACTTTCTATACTCACTTTTATCTGAGGGTCATTACTCAAGTGCCTTTCTTTTTTGTGTTTGTCTCAGGCTCTGTACTAACATGTCTCTCTATATTGCAATACCTGGATGTTCATCATGTTACACTGCTGCAGTCATTACACTTGGGTTATCCTGCCGTCAGGCGGTCCCGCAGTCGGCCAGAGTTCCAAAGTCTTGGTCTGGCGTCGGTTGCTGTCGCTTCTTTCCTGATGTCAGTACGCCAGGGGTATATAAGATGCATCCGACACCATTTTCTTCAGTCTTTCTTGCCGCGCGGTGCCCGAAGCAAAAGCAGTTTGCAAGTGTCGGTCGGCCGACTCCTGAGATTTTTGAAGTCGAATTTCAGATCCGAAGTCTTCAATAAAGCTAAGTACCCCATTGGGGAAACTTTTTTCTTGCCTCAGACCGATGTCAGAAAAAGTTAATAATTGTATTTCTTGTGGGAAGCAAATACCTCATAAGGACTTCCACTCTTACTGTATTCCATGCCTAGACCCTGATCATGACGTCACTAGTTGTCGGTTTTGTGCCAGATTTAACAAACGCACTATAAAATGATGTTTTGATTTTGCTTTGCACTACTTTGGCCGAAGGTTCAATTATACAATGCCATCAGAACAACCAACAACTGCAATTCATAAAAAACGCAAGGACAAGGATAAAGACAGGCATCCGAGGTCCAAAACCGACAACGAAGCCTCTTCTAGGCTAGTCGCCAGTTCGCCAGTTCTCAGTGAGGCGCTTTTGCAGCCCCTGACATCCGCTACCTCAGAGCCACAAGCCGCCTCATGTGGAGACAACTAGGCCTCTGGAAACTCAAGATATTGGGCCTACGGAAACTAATCCCTCAGATGGGTCCGGAGCCACTGAGCAGGCATCGGCTTCTGAGGATGTTTTCAGACCTTCACAACTTACCATTAAAGCAACAGCCAAGACAAAAACACCATTAAAGACAAAGAAGCAAGTACAGCATTCTCCTGGACAGTCCTCCATGCCTAAGAAACAGATGCTCAAAATGGCTGAAGACCTCATTACTCTAATCAGAGGTTCCCATCCCCCTCCTGAGAAAAGGCCTAGGCAGGATACAGACTATGATTCCTCTGATCAGGTTTCCATTTCCTCTGATTCCTCTTCAGATCAGGGATACTCTCGACCCCCCTATGAGGACTCTGATGCTGAAGAATCTATCCCTTCAGCCTCTCCTCCCCATGAGGGAGCATTTCCATTGGGAAAGTCAGGATTATTCAGAATCCAAGAAAAGGCTCAGGGACTTCCTTTTATTGCCTCAGCACAGGCCCCTTGCTATTCTGCCTGTGTTAGATATTGTGGATGATGTGCTCTCTGAATCCGGCTTATCTCCTGATTCTTTGCCCCCTGCACCAGCTAAACCAGATAGGTACTATAGAGTCCCTGACTCTCACAAGTTTTTATTTATTTATTTATTTTATTTATTTAACATTTGTTGACCGGGAATGTCCGACTAGGTTCCACAGTGCTGTTTTTTCAGGCCGGGAGGGGAGAAAAGATGCATGTGCATGTGGATGTGAGAGGAATGGAGGAGAGGAGAAACCGCGAACACAACACAACACAGACAAAGACATACACACACAGAGCACCTCCAGAGAAGAAATCAAACCAGAGAACCTGCTGTAAGCAGACACGTTAATCACAATCACTGCACCACCCACTTATTATTTATAAAAACCCTACTGCTGACCCAGAAACCATTTCCCAGGGTCCCAAAGGGGTTAAGGCTTCCATTGCAAAAAATCCAGTCCCCTCTGACAGAGATTCTAGAGCATTGGATAGATGGGGAAGAAAGTTTACACTTCTGCAACTTTAGCAGTAAGGGCTTTAAATTGCCAGTTTCACATGCTTAAGTACCAACAATATCTAATGGCTCAGTTAAAACAGAAAATGCTTACAAGCTCAGAAGCTCCTGACTATAAAGAAATGTAGGATTTATTGCATGCAGTTGAACAGGTGGGAAAACATACTCTGCAATGCGGTTTTGATTCTTTAGAGGCCTCTTGTAGAGCCGTAGTTACAGGTTCTGTGATTCGAAGACATGCTTGGTTAAAAGAACAGAGTCTACCTGATCATGTTAAGGCAAAATTATTGGATGCTCCTTTACAGCATGATACATTGTTTGGTGTTAAGGCAGAAGAGGTGTTAAAGAAAATGGAGGATAAAGCTAAATCTATGCAAACAGTCAAAGATTTCTTACAGGTACAGCCACTTCGATTTAGCAGAAATTGGCCTACAAAGAATTGGTCCTTTCCTGTGTCAGACAGACCACAGAAAGGCAGATACAGATGCCCAAGAGGGAGATCTCAACCCCAAGGCTCTAACAGACAACGACAGTGGGGTACCTCAACCCCAAAAGGAGGTGAGGACAAATCTCAGCCATACAGGAAACAGTCCCAATGACTTCCCCCTTCATACGCCAAGCACTTCCCTTTTGGCAGCACCCTTAGGGGGAAAACCAGCACTTTTTTATCAAAATTGGCAAACTATCGCCCAAGACAAATGGGTTCTGAATATTGTGTCTCAAGGTTACAGGTTCCATTTTCACACTTTACCAAGGCTAAAAGGAATGCCAAACCTGCCAATAAATCAATGGGCAGAGGCTCAAAAACAAATATCAACCCTCATGGACATGAGAGCTATTCAAAAAGTACCACAGCAGGAACAAGGACAAGGATTTTACTCAAGACTCTTCCTGGTCCCCAGAAAGGACAAAGCCTGGAGACCCATACTAGACCTTTCAACTCTAAATACTTACCTGGATGTCCCGAAATTCAAAATGTTGACACTACAGCAGTTTCTTCCTATGCTGGACAAGAAGGCTTGGCTTGTTACTCTGGACCTCAAAGAGGCATACCTGCATGTCCCTATCAGACAAAATTGCAGAAGATACCTCAGATTCAAAGCTGGTACAATGCACTACCAATTCTCTGCACTGCCCTTTGGCTTATCTACTGCGCCCATGGTCTTTACAAAGTGCCTGGCACCAGTAATTGCATTTTGCAGACAAAAAGGAATTGAAATATATCCATACCTGGACAACTGCCTCATTCAAGCAGAGACAAAGGACATTCTTCTAAAGCATCTGGCGTTTGTAAAAAGGTTGCTAATTTCTCTAGGGTACACAGTAAATGAAAAGAAGTCAAAATTAGTGCCCTCACAACAGATAATATTCCTGGGTGCCAGCTTAAATACAACGGCCCAGATGGCTTATCTCACGCCAGACAAACAAGGACAACTGACTCAATGTTTTCAACAACTGGGAAAAAAGTCCTATCTCCCTGCAAGAAAAATTCTGCAGGCCCTGAGATTCATGGCATCCTGTATACTACTAATTCCATATGCCAGACTGCATATGAGGAAATTACAATGGTACCTAAAAAGTGTTTGGACTCAGCCCTCTCACAGCTTGAAGCAGTAATACCAATAATTCCCTGCCTACAACAGGAGTTTCGATGGTGGGCACAGGCATGTCACCTCAACAAGGGTCAGCCTTTCACTCTACCCACAGTCAGGCAGACACTAAAAACAGATGCTTCGGACTATGCCTGGGGAGCACACATGGCAGGAAAATGTGTTCAGGGCAAGTGGACCACAGACCAAATGCATCTTCACATCAATCAAAAAGAGATGTTGGCTGTTCAAAATGCCCTAACAGCTTTCATGAACCTTCTGCATCCAGGACATTTATTATTAAAGACAGACAACACCACAGTAATGTGGTACATAAACAAGCAAGGGGGAACTCATTCTTACCCCCTATGCAGGCAAGCCATGACCTTGTGGAACACAGCTCTAACTTATCAAGTTCATCTGCAAGCACAATTCCTGCCAGGAAAGAAAAATACTCTGGCAGACGGTCTAAGCAGAGATATCATGGACCCTCACGAATGGAAACTGAATCCACAAATCTTCAGCATGGTAACGCAAAAATGGGGATGCCCAGACATAGATCTTTTTGCCTCCCGACTGGATTGCCAACTACAAAAATTCTGCACAAGGACTTATCACACACAAGCATGGAAAGTGGATGCTCTCTCGTTCAGCTGGAAAAGCCTAAAAGTTTATGCCTTCCCACCACTGCCTCTCCTTTCAAAGGTACTCCTAAAAGCCAGACAAGAAAAACCACAGATGATCCTGATTGCTCCAGACTGGCCACACCAGCACTGGTATCCAATCTTAAAGAACTTAGCTCAAGGCCCACCATGGATTTTGCCTCAATTTTCACACCTTCTGACTCAACAAAACAATCAGATCCTGCACAGTCAGCTCAAAACTCTAAACCTGGCTGCATGGCAGATTCATTAGTCAAACAGGCAACACCTCTCTCTCTAAAGCTGTTATGGATGTCATTTTGGAGGCCAGGAGGCCTAGCACCAGGAAATCTTACTCAGAAAAATGGAAGAGATTCTGCACCTGGAACCAGGCTCAAAGCCTTGACCCTCTTGTCCCAAACATTCCTCAGATTTTACAATACTTAACTGAGATGATGGACAAAGGCCTATCCTTCTCATCAATTAAGATCCACGCCTCTGCCATTTCATCACATTACAACACGGATCCTCCTTTATTCTCTCATCCCTTGCTAAAGCAGTACCTCAGAGGGGCTAAAAACATAAGACTGCCCCAGAGAGCACCAACACCAACTTGGGACCTCAATTTTGTTTTGGAAAAACTGACCCTGCCACCTTTTGAGCCAGCCAATATAGCCGATCTAAAATTTTTATCATGGAAAACAGCTCTGCTCCTGGCAGTAACTTCAGCACAAAGAGTCTCAGAGCTACAGGCATTAATGGCAGTGGAACCTTTCATAATTTTTCATCAGGACAGGGTTTCTTTAAGGACAAACCCTACCTTTATGCCAAAGGTGGAATCTAGTGTGGCTCTTAACCAAACCATCCATTTGCCAACTTTTTATCCAAACCCCCAGAATAAAGGGGAGAAACTTCTGCACTCTTTGGACATACACAGGCAGCTACACTTCTACTTGGATAAAACAAAAGCTATCAGGAAAACTGAGCAACTGTTTGTAGCATATGCTGCAGGATCACAGGGCAAGGCTATTTCAAAGCAGACTATCTCCAAATGCATAGGACACTGTATTCGTTACTGCTACATACAGCATGGAAAGTCAGTCCCTAGTAACATTAGGCCACATTCTACCAGAGCAACAGCCACTTCAACAGCCTTTCTCAGAGGAATGCCAACCAAGGAAATTCTGGAGGCTGCAACTTGGAGTTCAGTGCACACCTTTACCAAGCATTACCACCTGCCTCTTTACTCTAAATCCAGAGCAGGATTTGCCACTGCAGTTCTGCAGGGCCTCATAGCCAATCCTAACTCTTTATAGACCAGCCACCCAACCTCAGCTTTGGGATTTTACCCAAGTGTAATGACTGCAGCAGTGTAACATGATGAACCTAGTACAGTTTTGTACCTACCATAAATGTAGATGTTCGAGTGTTCACACTGCTGCAGTCCAGGTTACCCTCCCTCCATCCCCTCTGTCCTAGCTGGACTTATCTATACCTTTCTATCCTATACAACCTTTGTGGTGTATTTACTTGTAACTGAAGGTATTGTTTTTATTTTATATATATGTTTTATTAGCAATATGTATTGCCTACCTACTTGGGGGCACCTGACATCTAGGGCAAAAAAAAACTGAAGAAAATGGCGTTGGATGCATATTATATACCCCTGGCGCACTGACGTCAGGGAAGAAGCGACAGCAACTGACACCATTCCAAGACTTTGGAACTCTGGCCGACTGCAGGACTGCCTGACGGCAGGATAACCCAAGTGTAATGACTGCAGCAGTGTGAACACTCGAACATCTACATTTATGGTAGGTACAAAACTGTACTTTTTGGCTTTACTCTTCATTTGCATCTCTGTGTCAATGTCTGTCCTGTACTCGTTTTTTTCTTCAGTTTCTATACTGACATCCCTTATAGCCGGGGCAGCCCATGCTATTGGACTGCAGCTCCCTCAGCTGTAAAAGAAAGAAGAAAGACACCTAAAAAAAGAAAAAAAAGAAACTAAAGAAAAAAACAAAAATCACAGACCTTCGCACATGCGTACTTGTGGCATTTCTGACATCCAGACTGCAGCTGAACCAGTCCGGAGCATGCGCAGCACTCCGGACTGATTCAGCAGCAGTCCGGATTAGAAACTCAGCAGTCAAGAGCAAACCAGAAGTCCATGCAGTTAGTTACAACTGCATAGACTGGAAAGGGATTGGACTGCAACATCCACAGGCTGGCCAGCTCTCGCAGGAAGGAAGGACTTCACCACAGGATTGGTGACATCTCACAGGAGCTTAGTGAGTGGATATGGAGCTATACCCCTGGACCCATGCATGTAAGTGTATTACAAGCAACAGTGTGTGTGTATATAAAATGCCCCAGTTGTTGTATACTGGTGGCTAGAGAGCACACATAGTGGTGGGTAGAGAATACCTCAGGGTTGAAGCCTGTACCTTGGCCAGTGTGTGTGTATATAAAATGCCCTAGTTGTTGTATACTGGTGGCTAGAGATAATACATGGTGTTGGGTAGAGAATACCTCAGGCTTGAACCCTATACCTTGGCTGCAGATGACAAGGGTCTGAATTCCCTACCCACCACCATTTGTAAAAATATTTGCAGATTTTTGCCTCATATTTGTTCTGTTTTGTTCCTCATAAAATCTGTGGTTTCTGTATTTTTGTTTCCTTACATAGTCAGTAGTGCAGTGGTGCACTGGTAGCATTGTTGCCTCATAGCTATGGCAAACTGATAACAGGTTCATAGTTACTAGGTATCTTTGCCAAAAAGGACTGCAGCATCCACCCCCTTTACAACACAGTATAGTATCAACAATGCATTTACCTACTGTGGGAGTAGAACTCATAGCCTTCTGCATCAACAACAAGTACAGTACCTGTTGTGCTATTAACAATGCGAGCAGACTGTTCATAATCAGCACTAAACTTTTGTTCCCCCGCAACTCCTGTGCAAAACAGTCTGAGCAATATGCTACTATGCCAAATCATCTGTTTTGTGACAGAGAGGAAGAGTGAAACTTAAATGGCTACCATTTAGTTAATTCAGTTCTCACCATAGCTGTCAACCTCTTAGCACAAAACACCTGAACAAAGCCAATAATGGGGGAATAACATATTCAGTGACTTCATTTATCACCATAGCTCTCAACCTCTTAGCAAAAAACACGTAAACAAAGCCAGCAATGGGAGAATACAGCTCCCAAACATATTCAGTGAATTCAGTTTGATTCTTGGCTGGTGTGGAGTTAGCATGTTCTTCCATCTTACAAAGACATATGTCTGGAGTGTTTCTCCCTGGGCCTCTGCTGAAAAGTGGCTTTTGTTCCAAGTCAGACTTTCCTGGTTAACAAATGTTAAATAAATAAAAATAACAGGCATTTGAATTTCAGATTTCACATTCTCCAGAAAGTGCATGGTAACACAAAACCTTTTATTCTAGTAATTTTCTAAGTTTATAACATGGGTATTTGAAATTTGTCCCTATTTTTGGGACTGTATTCCCCCACTATTGGCTTCGTCCAGGTTTTTTGTGCTAAGGTTGAGAGCTATGGTGAGAACTGAATTCAATTTGTTTAGTGTTTGTGCTGTAAAATGCAAAATAAAACTTTCAAATGAAGTCCAAATCATCATAGAAGTAAAGCAGTATGCACATTAGTGTTTATGGTAAATGGGGTAAAATAGCCAAGTAATGGTTCATTGGAATGGCTGCAGGGGGGAGGCTCCATTCAACCATGATTTTATGAGGGGGAAGGGTGGCAAGCTCAAAGACAGCCCCAGCTGAACTATACCTCTCAACTGTCCAGATTTTCACAGAATGAATAGATTTTTGCTTCTTATTTTTGGTTTGTTCCTCATAAAATTTTGGTTTTCTGGCAAATCATTTAGGAATTAAGTCACTAAATAATGACAGACACTGAGTTTCAGACTTCATAACCTTCAGAATAATGCATGCTAAAGCAACACCTGTTATATTCTATCAACTGTCTCAGTGTATACAAGAACAATTTTTAGTACTTTTTATATGTTCCCCCAATATATTTGGCCTTGTCCAGATTTCCTGCATTTACAGGTTGAGAGTTTATAACATGGGTATTTGAAATTTGTCCCTATTTTGTCCCTCAGAAAAATGGAAGAGATTCTGCGCCTGGAACCAAGCTCAAAGCCTTGACCCTCTTGTCCCAAACATTCCTCAGATTTTACAATACTTAACTGAGATGATGGACAAAGGCCTATCCTTCTCATCAATTAAGATCCATGCCTCTGCCATTTCAGCACATTACAACACGGATCCTCCTTTATTCTCTCATCCCTTGCTAAAGCAGTACCTCAGAGGGGCTAAAAACATAAGACTGCCCCAGAGAGCACCAACACCAACTTGGGACCTCAATTTTGTTTTGGAAAAACTGACCCTGCCACCTTTTGAGCCAGCCAATATAGCCGATCTAAAATTTTTATCATGGAGAACAGCTCTGCTCCTGGCAGTAACTTCAGCACAAAGAGTCTCAGAGCTACAGGCATTAATGGTAGTGGAACCTTTCATAATTTTTCATCAGGACAGGGTTTCTTTAAGGACAAACCCTACCTTTATGCCAAAGGTGGAATCTAGTGTGGCTCTTAACCAAACCATCCATTTGCCAACTTTTTATCCAAACCCCCAAAATAAAGGGGAGAAACTTCTGCACTCTTTGGACATACACAGGCAGCTACACTTCTACTTGGATAAAACAAAAGCTATCAGGAAAACTGAGCAACTGTTTGTAGCATATGCTGCAGGATCACAGGAGAAGGCTATTTCAAAGCAGACTATCTCCAAATGCATAGGACACTGTATTCGTTACTGCTACATACAGCATGGGAAATCTGTCCCTAATAACATTAGGCCACATTCTACCAGAGCAACAGCCACTTTAACAGCCTTTCTCAGAGGAGTACCAACCAAGGAAATTCTGGAGGCTGCAACTTGGAGTTCAGTGCACACCTTTACCAAGCATTACCACCTACCTTTTTACTCTAAATCCAGAGCAGGATTTGCCACTGCAGTTCTGCAGGGCCTCATAGCCAATCCTAACTCTTTATAGACCAGCCACCCAACCTCAGCTTTGGGATTTTACCCAAGTGTAATGACTGCAGCAATGTAACATGATGAACCTAGTACAGTTTTGTACCTACCATAAATGTAGATGTTCGAGTGTTCACACTGCTGCAGTCCAGGTTACCATCCCTCCATCCCCTCTGTCCTAGCTGGACTTATCTATACATTTCTATCCTATACAACCTTTGTGGTGTATTTGCTTGTAACTGAAGGTATTGTTTTTATTTTATATATATGTTTTATTAGCAATATGTATTGCCTACCTACTTGGGGGTACCTGACATCTGGGGCAAGAAAAACTGAAGAAAATGGCATTGGATGCATATTATATACCCCTGGCGCACTGACGTCAGGGAAGAAGCGACAGCAACTGACGCCGTTCAAAGACTTTGGAACTCTGGCCGACTGCGGGACTGCCTGACGGCAGGATAACCCAAGTGTAATGACTGCAGCAGTGTGAACACTCAAACATCTACATTTATGGTAGGTACAAAACTGTACTTTTTGGCTTTACTCTTCATTTGCATCTCTCTGTCAATGTCTGTCCTGTACTCATTTTTTTCTTCAGTTTCTATACTGAAATCCCTTATAGCCGGGGCAGCCCATGCTATTGGACTGCAGCTCCGTCAGCTGTAAAAGAAAGAAGAAAGACACCTAAAAAAAGAAAAAAAAGAAACTAAAGAAAAAAACAAAAATCGCAGACCTTTGCACATGCGCACTTGCGGCATTTCTGACATCCAGACTGCAGCTGAACCAGTCCGGAGCATGCACAGCACTACGGACTGATTCAGCAGCAGTCCGGATTAGAAACACAGCAGTCAAGAGCATCCCAGAAGTCCATGCAGTTAGTTACAACTGCATAGACTGGAAAGGGATTGGACTGCAACATCCACAGGCTGGCCAGCTCTCGCAGGAAGGAAGGACTTCACCACAGGATTGGTGACATCTCACAGGAGCTTAGTGAGTGGATATGGAGCTATACCCCTGGACCCATGCATGTAAGTGTATCACAAGCAACAGTGTGTGTGTATATAAAATGCCCCAGTTGTTGTATACTGGTGGCTAGAGAGCACACATAGTGATGGGTAGAGAATACCTCAGGCTTGAAGCCTGTACCTTGGCCAGTGTGTGTGTATATAAAATGCCCTAGTTGTTGTATACTGGTGGCTAGAGATAATACATGGTGTTGGGTAGAGAATACCTCAGGCTTGAACCCTATACCTTGGCTGCAGATGACAAGGGTCTGAATTCCCTACCCACCACCATTTGTAAAAATATTTGCAGATTTTTGCCTCATATTTGTTCTGTTTTGTTCCTCATAAAATCTGTGGTTTCTGTATTTTTGTTTCCTTACATAGTCAGTAGTGCAGTGGTGCACTGGTAGCATTGTTGCCTCATAGCTATGGCAAACTGATAGCAGGTTCATAGTTACTAGGTATCTTCGCCAAAAAGGACTGCAGCATCCACCCCCTTTACAACACAGTATAGTATCAACAATGCATTTACCTACTGTGGGAGTAGAACTCATAGCCTTCTGCATCAACAACAAGTACAGTACCTGTTGTGCTATTAACAATGCGAGCAGACTGTTCATAATCAGCACTAAACTTTTGTTCCCCCGCAACTCCTGTGCAAAACAGTCTGAGCAATATGCTACTATGCCAAATCATCTGTTTTGTGACAGAGAGGAAGAGTGAAACTTAAATGGCTACCATTTAGTTAATTCAGTTCTCACCATAGCTGTCAACCTCTTAGCACAAAACACCTGAACAAAGCCAATAATGGGGGAATAACATATTCAGTGACTTCATTTATCACCATAGCTCTCAACCTCTTAGCAAAAAACACGTAAACAAAGCCAGCAATGGGAGAATACAGCTCCCAAACATATTCAGTGAATTCAGTTTGATTCTTGGCTGGTGTGGAGTTAGCATGTTCTTCCATCTTACAAAGACATATGTCTGGAGTGTTTCTCCCTGGGCCTCTGCTGAAAAGTGGCTTTTGTTCCAAGTCAGACTTTCCTGGTTAACAAATGTTAAATAAATAAAAATAACAGGCATTTGAATTTCAGATTTCACATTCTCCAGAAAGTGCATGGTAACACAAAACCTTTTATTCTAGTAATTTTCTAAGTTTATAACATGGGTATTTGAAATTTGTCCCTATTTTTGGGACTGTATTCCCCCACTATTGGCTTCTGTCCAGGTTTTTGTGCTAAGGTTGAGAGCTATGGTGAGAACTGAATTCAATTTGTTTAGTGTTTGTGCTGTAAAATGCAAAATAAAACTTTCAAATGAAGTCCAAATCATCATAGAAGTAAAGCAGTATGCACATTAGTGTTTATGGTAAATGGGGTAAAATAGCCAAGTAATGGTTCATTGGAATGGCTGCAGGGGGGAGGCTCCATTCAACCATGATTTTATGAGGGGGAAGGGTGGCAAGCTCAAAGACAGCCCCAGCTGAACTATACCTCTCAACTGTCCAGATTTTCACAGAATGAATAGATTTTTGCTTCTTATTTTTGGTTTGTTCCTCATAAAATTTTGGTTTTCTGGCAAATCATTTAGGAATTAAGTCACTAAATAATGACAGACACTGAGTTTCAGACTTCATAACCTTCAGAATAATGCATGCTAAAGCAACACCTGTTATATTCTATCAACTGTCTCAGTGTATACAAGAACAATTTTTAGTACTTTTTATATGTTCCCCCAATATATTTGGCCTTGTCCAGATTTCCTGCATTTACAGGTTGAGAGTTACATGCAAATAAATTGTTTTATAGAATTAGACATATCCAAACCTCTCAACTGTCCCCGATTTTGGCTCAAAATGTTGCTCTTCCCTTAATGATCCCTCTGCAAAATGGCAATTTTGGAAGAAAATGTGGAAGGTTTACAATTAATAAATAACTGTAATAATCAGAGTTATAGATTACTTTTATCTCAGAAATGCATGTAGATTCTTTTATTTTGTCAGCTGCTCAAGTTAGCAGTACTAATATTAAAAAAGTGTCCCTTCTTTGACAGGTTCCTAGCTGTATTGTGTGGCTATTTTATATTTTTGCATCACATTTTTGTTCCATTTTTCATAAAATTGTGTTTTTTTTGCCAAATGAGTGGCAAATTATTAAAGACTGAAGTTAGAAAATAATGACAGACATCTGAGTTTCAGATTTCATACCCTTCAGAAAATTCATATTAGTGCAAGGCCTACTATTCTATTATCTTTCTAAGTTTATAAGAGCAATATTTAAAAATTGTCCTGATTGTTGGGCCTTTGCTGCACTTCTGTGTATGGCTTTGTCCAGATGTCTTGCTCTGAGGTTGAGAGGTATGACAA
The DNA here is from genome assembly GCF_019279795.1 of Protopterus annectens. Lineage (NCBI taxonomy): Eukaryota > Metazoa > Chordata > Ceratodontiformes > Protopteridae > Protopterus > Protopterus annectens. Next base: position 232,453,773 of record NC_056732.1, on the reverse strand, counting down.
ATGTGTCAGGGCCATCACAGTCAGCAGAGATATTTCAAATTGTGCCATACTTGTTGCACCCCACTCCCCCATGTAGTGACTCTGGATGTGTCCAAGCAAGGCGAGGAGCAGTTATGCAGTGCAAATGTGCAAAGTATACCCCCATCCAAGGCAGACACAAGTACTACAGTGGCTTTTCATATGTCCTTGATTTTGCAGAATGTTATGGTTTCTGTCATATTTTTATACTGTTGATTTATGCTTATTATTATTCAAAAAGTGCCTGTTGCTCTGTGTTTAAGTAGCAATGCTTTAATGACCATCAGGTAAGCTTGTCTGAGATTATAAGATGCAAGTAAGCTTTAATAAGCATACTGTTAAAGAATTGCCAACATTAAAAGCCTTTCTGTTATTGCCATGCAGAGAATACTTACATAACTAGATAAAGTATAAGTATTGGGTATTGAAATGCATATGACAGTATTTGTAATAAAGGGCAGGATTACATTATTTTAAGAAGCTCATTACATTTGTTGGAGACTTGCAGTTATCTTTGCAGGCATTACCCGTAAACTAAACAGAATGCCAATCTATCATGTGTGGTCCATAACCTGTGCAGTAATCCTTTAAGCAATGTATCTTGAGCTTGTTTCTTGTTTGCTTTTCATTTTATACTTTGATCATGTTTTCCCCATGAAACAAGTGGATAGTTGTTCAGGCAGCAGGTCTTTTTTGGATAAGAAACATTTTTACAAGTGGGGGTATCACAGAGATTGCTACTTTCAGCGTGTTACTTTGTACTTTAATAAACCTGAATATAAATTATAATTAGAACTGCAGTGCAAAGAGAAGTGATTTGAGTTGAGTGCTGCTTGTTTTTCTTATACTTGATTTTGACTGGCATTCCAATTGTTGTTGTTTGTCTTTCGGCTTTTCCCAGTTAAGAGTTGCCACAGCGGAACTCTGGTCTGCTAATGATTGGCAGTAGATTTTCACGAACGTCGAGGTGCCAGCTCGACGTTCAACCTTCAACGAAGGCACGCCCATTTATGCATGACTTTCGAACGCCCACCCAACCACGGGGAGGACATGCAGATATATTTAAAAAGTAATTTTTTTTTTTATGCCTCACAACCTTTTTGTTTCCATCTAGATATTAAGTAAGCTGTCATGCAGCCAATGCACTGAAATATTTTTTTTCTTCTACACTTCATTTTGTCTTGATTGAATTCTCATAATGACGGTTTGGCACCCAGGGCAGCACATTTTATTAAAGTTACAGTTTTTGTGGTTTTGAGCATAGCTCCTCCCCTTTCTAGTTGGCCGCTCCCCTTCCCATTGACCCCCACCCATTCAGCTGTCTCCTGAAACCCCCTTTTGATTTGAAGTCACCAGCTGCCACTGCTTATAGCTTTGGATTTCTGTTGCTCTATCATTGGGATGTGTTTCTGATAATAAACAGTATCCCTTTCATTGTCTAACCACAATTAAATTATGTCTCCTTTTGTAGTTCCTAAACTGACTTCATTGTCCTGGTATTGATTCTGAATCTCCTGCTCATGGTTCCTGCCATACTTTAGTCATCCCCATTCTTATGCTGAAAGGGTATTGCAGCTCGCCATACTATACCTTGAGATTCTGTCTTTCCAAATGTTTTATCAGTGCTTTAAAATGGTTAAGACCTTTTGCTGTTATTATATCATGAGTAAAATTAGGGGTTACAGACACAGGATGTAACAATTTTCCTAGAACACTCTGAATTACTACACGTCTAAGAGGATATTTCCTGTCTTCATGAATGCATATTATATCCACTTTCTGATTGTAACTAACTGTATATTTACATAATAGGGAAATCTTGCCAAAGGAAATTATACTTCCAGAATCTTGTAGGATTTGCACCTCTCCTCCTTCTCAAAAAAATCTCTCTCTCTCTCTCTCTCTCTATATATATATATATATATATATATATATATATATACACACACACATATATACATGCATAGAGAGAGAGATGTTCCCAAATTTAAATACAAATTCAGTATCCAGATTTAGTTACAGGGGCCTTGCATATGAAAGCACTGCTGACTCACAGATATGAACTAATAGTAATAGTGTGTGGCTCAAAATTCTCTTGTTATAGTACATCACTACCCCTCCTCAAAGTAATGTACTTAAAGTACATTGATGTATGGGTAACCTGCTGCTTGCTAATGAAACACATTCTCTTGTATGTGCTTGATTATTGAGTTTGGAAGTATCTGAATACCAAATATCATCTTAGAAGAGCCCTGTGGTCTTTGTCAACAGACAGATCTTAGTGCAGTTCTGTCCCATGTAAGAGTCTGCATGTGCTTATCTAATTCTTGGAGCTGTAATGGATGTTTAATAGTTTAGTCAGATGTGTTACCCATCAGTATACATGCATGTGGTGTGTTCACTATATCACTGTTTATTAGATGCACTCAGTGGGGTCACGTTTTCACATATGGTCAGGGTCATATGTTACTCTGGGATCATACAACATACCTTTCAGGTTCTGTACTATTGTCAACTTCCCATTAGCTCTCTCTCTCTACCTGCTTCTTGAACCTAACATTGCATTTTAATGCAGTATACATTTTGCAAATATGTTTATCTCATTTCGTAGCTTATGCTTCAGAGATAGGTTAGCTCTGTCTTTGATGCTGTTCCTTTAAAGGCTTTAATATTTATACATGTATCTCACAATGCTGTTCTTCTGAATGTAATTTATTTATGGGGTTTTAAAACAGTTGTAATCCTCTTCAAAGTGTGTGCATGTGATGTCAGGTTTGACAACACAATCCATTTTACACATGTTCTACATACAGTATTCTGAACGAATGTCATTAATATGGGAACATGGTTTTAGAATATGTCAGATAAGTCTCAGGTCAGGCAGATGTGCCTAACAGCATTAAGATGAGCATTTTCTACACATGCTATTTGTATTAAACTAAACCTGCTACACTTTGAATTCGTAAATAGTGAATTTTTGCTTTCTTGTAACTAGGTCATATCTGAAAAAAAATGCCCTAGTGGTCCAGTTCAGTTACTTGATAAATAAATAAATAAAATCAATAACCACAAAAAGGAAATAAATTGTGCCCTCAGATGTTATTCAAAAAATGTCTCTGGCTAATCTCCCTGTGGCACTTGTACCTTAAAGCAGTCATGTGAGACAGAAAGCTGCATAAATCACTGCATCTTGCTATGACAAGTGCTACTTCTAATCAAGTATCAGCAACATCTTCCTACTTTCAGGTACCGGCCTAGAAAATTGATATGGATTAACAAGAACTTGTGCAATATAGAGCTTTACGTTTATCATGCATTGTTAGAAATTGAAGTGTCAAAAATATAACACATCATATCCAATGTTTAAAAGAACTTAACAGTAACTTGCAGATATCCATAGACTGAAATGAAATTTGAAGTAATGTAATTCAGCCATGTTAGACAAGTCGGAGCTTAATCCTATATAAAGGTGAAATACGTTACGCTTAGCATAAAAGAACATAAATTGAGTTAATAGGGCAAGACAATGCACTTTTGAATGTGTGTGCATTTTTTATTCTTAAAAACAAAATTATATTAAATAGTTCAATGATGAAGAAAATGGCTGAGCAGTAACTATTTCCAAAAAGGAAACCTGTGACAAAGAATAAACACAATGTATTTTGTTGTAAAACAAATTAGTATAGAAAACTTATAAGAAGAGTATAGCTTCTGCTTCCTGTAGCATTCAACAAGGATTTGCTGTAAGGTTCAGAAGCTGAGAACTGTTGCTTATATTTATCTCTAAACTAGTACTCAGAAGGAAGTTGGAGCACATTTGAATAATTACTCTGATGTTTTTGACATCTTGTGTCATGTATCATTGTGGCTTAGCACAGTCCTTGTAAGGTCAACATACTCTTGCCCTTCGTAACCTGACATTGTGGTAACACTGTGTTGGGGGTATGGCCAGCAGAAATGTCTGTATGTATTACCAAATAAAGAATATTAAATTAAAATAAAGCCATTACTGTAAATCAACATATGAAATACACTGTAGCTACTCATGGCAGCTATAAAATCGTACCACTTGCAGTGCAGATTTGAATAAAAATCAGTCCAACTTTAATCTTCTGTGAATCACTTCTGTTGGACAGGTAGAACACTTGTTTCTAACAACTTGCATTAAGCCACAATTTGCATTCAGTTAGCCCCACAGCTGTGTGAATCACCATCTATCATTACACTGTGTACTCTACTCTGCTAACAAATATCTCTTTTAGTCCACCTACCAACACTTGTCTCCTTCTTCACAATATACAACTGTAGTAAAACTGATCTCTTTTTACAAATAAAAACCCAGAAGTCACACAGCTTCTGTGACACACCCCCTGTATTGCTAAAGCACCATACGGCACTTCTGCATCCTGCAAAAGCAGGAAATGTGTGCAAATGTACACATAACAGGGTATAAATCCCTCAAAAGTTAAAAAACACAAGCACAGCCCCACAAACACACAAAGTTGATAGAGAACATGTCATGCATCAGCATGAAATACACATGGAAGCCTGAAAGCCAAATCAATGCCACTATTTCACGAATACAGTCCCAAGCAGTTGTCAGAACACCACAATGCACACTCATATAACCTAAAAATATAATAATAATATATACTTATTTTAATACCCTAAGGAATTTTTAAGTGTAGCTAAGTGCATGTGTACATTATGGCTGTCCCCTTAACATAGCTTAAACATCCCATAGGAGCTAAATGAAAATAAACAGATGAAATTTCCCAGCCAAGATAGTGTAGTGGTTAGAGTTGCAGCTTTACATGCAGGCTTTCATAGTTTGAGCCCTAAGATGAGTAATTCATTTTCCCATGTGAAAGTAGTGTTAAAATTATTTAAGTAAACTTAAATTATGTTGCAACAATTTTTTTGTCAACCTGGGTATGTAGCAGTTCCAAAAGTGAGATGTCAAGTGTAGAAAAGATGTGAAATCCCCACATAAACACACTTGCCCAGTACAGTATAGTCACACAAGAATATAATATAATGAAAGCAGATAGGGGGATCTAATGGAAGGTAAATGTAAAATTATAATGTGTATGTAAATATTATTTTATATTATACAATGATGACCATTAACATATGAAAATGAGTACGCTAATTGGCCAGCCCAACCAGAGTGCCTATTGTAAATCCGAGAGTATACTAATGGAAAAAGGTCCGGTTGCCCAGAGTTTTTCTGTTTGTATATCTCCAATAACAGAAAAAACAGGCTGGAAGGAAGCACTCAGGTTCACAATTTCTTCAAGGTTTAATGGCACAAGTAGTAGATAAGCTTATCTACTACTTGTGCCATTAAACCTTGAAGAAATTGTGAACCTGAGTGCTTCCTTCCAGCCTGTTTTTTCTGTTATTGGTGGCTACTGTGGTTGGAATCCCCATTTTTTATTACTTTGGTTGCCGTTTGTATATCTCCTGTTCTTTGTTTTTTTTTTTCTGCAGAGATAGCAACGGAGAAACGAAGATCTCCGTTGCTTTTTTAAACATATCTCCCTATGTTTTACGAGTTGAAGAACTCATATAACATAACAAGATATCATAAAAAAATGCATCGGACATCTTCCTTTCAACAGGGAAAGGAAGATCTCTGTTGCTTTTTTTAATATATCTCACTATGTTATACGAGTTCTTCAACTTGTATAACATACCGAGATATGTTAAAAAAAGCAATGGAGCTCTTCCTATCTCTGTTGCTACCTCTGCTCAGCACTGATGTACTGCGTAAGCATGGGAACACATCCCTTATGCATGCGCAGTACATCAGAAATGCTCCAGGATACCAGAAAAATGCAGAAGGGCAGCACAGAGGCATTATATAATAACATTATTTAAGAAAGGTAAGTATTGTTTTTCTTAAATATTGTCATTGTATAATAGCAATAACCCATGGCTGGGTGTGGGCAATGCTGGATTTACCCATGGTTGGATTGTTTGGTCACTTAGGCATCACCCTCATGACCAAACCACACCAACCATGGGTAAATCCAGCATTACCCACACCCAGCTGTGGGTTATTGTTTAAATAAAACATTATAAGTATAATATGCTTAAACGTGCTTTAATCCTTGTTCTGCCCAGCAATGAAATAGTCACCCCTGCTGAGTCTCGAACCCAGGATGCTGTCCTCTACAATCACAGCAAAATACCCCTACACCCTATGAGCTTTGTGAATTTCTAGTGCTTTAACAAACATATCCTGCATTCAGGTCATTTAACATTAATAAAAAAAAAAACAGCAGTCCCAAGTGTTGAAACTGTGATGACCGTGCCCTGGCCCAGCAATCAAGGAGCCTCAGTTCTCATCACTAACACCAGACAGGGCGTCTCATAATTGAGGAAAGGATAACAAACACACACAGTAAAGTGAAATTTCCCTTAAGAGCACACAGAGATCACAGTCAGTCCGGAGCTGGTCGCTCCCTTGCTCCCCAGGTCCCCAATAAGACTCCCCACTGGCACAGCCATAGGGTCCAGATCTCAGCCTAGCTGGGCAAGCTAAAATCTCCAGCACCATCTCTGTCCAACCAGTGCTTTGTGTCCCTGCCTAAGTAGCTGACACACACACACTTTGAGATAAAAGTTTATACAACCACACAGACACTTTTGAGGAAGGCTGGCACAGGTTCTCCAGCTGTGCCCCTTTTACCCATACTATACGGTAGTAATTACTGCCACCACCCAGCTAATACTTATCAGCTACTCAAAGACTCTTAAAAGGGTGTCCAATTATTACTGTGCAATATTATTATCCAATTGGTAGTATAGCCCACTGCTAAAGCTATTAGAGTGGCTTTGTACAGTTTTACCAAAGGCATGCAAGTACTATTAAGAGCTTAGATTATCTCTACACAAACCAGCCACAGTTAAAAGGTTTTAAAATATTTAATAATAAATAATTAAAACCACAAGACAATACTTTCTACTACACAGTTAGTACTAGTCAAGAGTTCAGAGATCACTGAGAAATACATAAAATAAATCAGTAGTAGAAATATGACATCACAGAAAAACACGTAGTCTAATCTTTCTAATTTTCTAGCTATTGCTAAAAGAAAACACACGTCTAAAATAACTTACTTATACAGAGCCTAAGGCAGTGCTGAGTTGGATGTTCAAGACAAAAATGCTTAATAATCTTTGTTCTCACTGTTTAAATTGAAACTGCAGGTCTGATAAAACATTACATCATTTCACACTTTCCTGGTGTTCCCAAGCTGACAGAAACTGCATTTACATTCTTTTACACTTAGAGCAATAAAGGACATTCCACATGTAAATTCTGGTCATTAACTTTAGCCTTAAAACAATAGGCAGGAAGTCTTCATCTAGCCCGGCTGGAGCCGACTTTAGATCAAAGGGTCACAACATGCTTTTACTGGGTCAGTAGAGAGCACTGTTGCCACATTTTTGTAACAGAATTTTTTTCATTTAAGACAACAAGCCTGTGATTCACATTCATATTTACAAATGATAGAATTATGTATAAACTTATATCTGGCTAGGCTGGCAGCCTTCACCCATCTGTACCAGTCTTCACAGAAACCATGACCCTGGTCACTATAGTCAGAGGAATGTACCACTACACCATCTGAGCTGTAGGAGTTAACGTTGCTTTTTCAAACATATCATGCAATAGAGGCATACAACATTAGGGAGAAAACTTTGTGGAACCGTTTGTGTGTTGTATATAGACACACACACACACACACACACACACACATATATATATATATATATATATATATATATATATATATATATATATATATCTGATGAAACATATATATGAAAAAGTAGATTCATAATATAGATATACATATATAAAAATATAAAGAAAGGAAAATAAAATATATATATATATATATATATATATATATATATATATATATGTGTGTGTGTGTGTCTGTATGTATATAACATGCAGTACAGTTATACCTCAGAAACATCCCTCTCAACTTGTTAGTGCAAGGAACCTGTACAAAGGCTGTAAAAGGGGGGCACATATACGCACATATACAGACATATTTCAGAAATCGCTGTTACAAATGAAGATGTGTTATAGCAACAGTGTGTGTTTCAGCAGACAATTACTTAAGGATATGAGGATGGAAACTGAAATGTCATGTTATTTGTTTACTGACATAAATCCTTGACTCATGGGTTCATAGGTTCATAGGTGTGTACTAGGCCAATGGCCCTGGAGCCTTTACAAGCCTAAACCATAAAAGTGTCCTGGCATCATACCACCATTAGTTCCCAGTGCCTCTATCAAGTAGAGCCACTGGAGTGATCCCCGGGGTGAACTTTCTATTTCCCATCCAGTCATCAAGATTTCTCTTGAAAAGGGCCAGTGAGGTGCTCTGCTTGACATGTATGGGAAGTCTATTCCAGAGCATGGGCAGTCTCTGGGTTATGAACCTGTCCCTCCAGCATGTTCTGTTGATTGTGGTAATAAGGTTGAGGTCCCTGGAACATGTGGTGTGGAGGGATTGGAATTTCTTTAAGTGTAGCATTTCTAACAGGGCTGGATCAGACATGGCTTTGTAATTCAAGCAGAGATCACCTCTTAATAGATGATATGAGACACAGAAAAGCTGGATTTTTTTGAGTCTGTCCATGTAGGGCATGTGTTTAACACCTAGGATCATCACTGTGATTTACCAAACAAATAGAACTACATTGTGGTACTGAACAAAAGTATAGTCCAAACATCTGGACAGTCTGTGAATATTCTGGCAGTGGAGAGGTATGCTCAGAACCTCTTAGTGCAATGAATCTGGACCAAACTTGACAAAGTGGGGGACAAAGGCATGAAAATAGGGACATGTTCAAAATACGTCAGTAGATAAGCTGAGAAAGTTCATGTAGTAAGAGTGATATATGATTGTGATATCGACTGAAATATCACAATTCTAGGACTCAATTGCTTCTCATTAGTTACTGACATCAATCCCCACATCATCCCATTGATGTGTCATGCATACATAACAGTCATGGGGACCAGACCAAAGATATCGGCCAGACAACTGGACATCATATGAATATGTGGGCATAACACAACATTAGGGAAACTACACTGAGCTACCGAGCAATGTCCAAACTGCAATCAGACTGACAAAACACTAACAAGGTCCAGCTCTGGGGCTGTATGCATGCATTAGCAAATATAACTGGCAGTACAGTGATGTAATACTGGTTGAAAACGGACACTGGTGTGCAAGTCCATACCCCCAAATAAGTGCACCACAGTCACAGTGACATACTAGTAAGCAAACTGAACACAACAGTATTATAATGTGTGAGCAACCACATACCATTTGCCACTCACACATTACCCCTACATATACTGCCCCAATTTACAGTGTACTGGGAATCCTGAGGTGTTACAGGACATGTCAGAGTGAGCCCCTACAAGCATACAGACATGATAGACAGCCAGCAGCTGTAGCAGCATGCAGAGTCAGATAGGTAAAGGATGTATGGTACTCACAAATGCTACTCTCCCTACCCAGCTCAACAGACATATACATGCAATACACAATCTTGGCAGTCTGTCACAATGGCCAGACATACATAACTGTCATATGTGCAGATTTCCACTGAATTATCAGGGTGTGGACCCATAACCCTGGCCACCGCTGCATACCATGGCCAGGGGTCTGCCAGGTCATTGGCATGATAACTGGAGTACAGTTGGTAATTAATGATATACCATGCCTCTGCACCTCGTAGTGCAGGACATCTGGACAATGCATGGCATACTTGTGGGACAAGGGGCTGGAAAGAGAGACATATCACACAAAATGGTGTTACAAACTGAAACAGTAGCTAGTGTTAGATGTGTTGTTGTAACATAACATGCACCACGTAGTGCAGGACATCTGGACAATGCATGGCATACTTGTGGGACAAGGGGCTGGAAAGAGAGACATATCACACAAAATGGTGTTACAAACTGAAACAGTAGCTGGTGTTAGATATGTTGTTGTAACATAACATCCCTGAAGGATATGATGTCTGGAACACCAATGGATGTCAACACTTACTGACTACAATCCTCACATTATCCTACCAACCCCACAAAAACAGATGCTGTTCGAGGAACAGACCAAGCATAATAGGCAAACATCCATCCAGTCTGTGGACAACATGCCAGTTGAGAGGTATGTCAGAGGCATATCACTGTCAGATGTCAAGTCACCCAGTAAATACATGTCCAGACAAACCCTGTCAATGTAGCAACCCTCTATGTGTATAACAGCACTAATGACATACAATCTGTACCAAAATCTGGAGCTTTATCCCCCATGTTGTTGGGCTGTCTCCACATGTCCTGTCCTGTGAGGTATTTTCACCTACTGTCTGTGAAGCTGTAACCCCCACACCTCCATAATGTCCCCCGCACAGACAAGGGAAATGGGCAAGGCCCACATGAAGGGCATGCCATATGTTGGAGCTAGCAGCTGTGTCCAGGCCCACAACACAATACTATGTGGGCACCTACATTGCTTTATGGCCTCAGCAATGCCTGACATGACCTGACCTGGGGTTGGGAAGGTGGCCTAATGGTTAAGGTGTTTGCCTTACAAACACAAGGTGCAGGGTTTGCGTCTCACAAGGAATAATTGGCTAGGCTTAAAATGGCTCGCAAGGGCAGTTAGCTTAGTACTAATTATTGAACCTATTAACCTATGAACATAACATCAACCCCCTCAAGGTAGGCTGAATGCCTGTGGTGGACAGCAGCAATACACAAACCACAGACTTGGTCCTTATATTGGCTGTACAGGGAAAATTAGGAGCATAAATCAACTTGGCATCAAGTCAGCCTTTGTCTGATCAAGCATATGAGGTCACAGGTGGAATACTGTAAGGCTGCCTTTGAGTAGAAATTGGACATCTCCACCAAGGCCAATCACAAGGCCATCTTCACATATGTCTTTAATCTCTGAGGCAACAAACCCACCCACCCTGTAATGGTAGCCAGTCAGACCACATACACATACAACATAGCTATAGCCAACATGCTGCAGATAGGTTTAGGGCAAACATCACCCCCTGGCTCAGTATCATTATAGGTGGATATGCACAGCACCCACACCCCTCCCCTCATCACCAGTGAGCAGGTACATATTGCCTACAGAAGGGCAACAAACATAAGTATCCATGGGACCTGATAACATCCCTGTCTGCATCCTACATGAACTCAGGCATGTTCTTCCACCTCCATTACACATTGTAGTCACACCAAGCCTTGGCATCATCCACACCCCATCTGCATGGAAGATGGCCAAATGTCATCCCTCTACACAGACATGAATGAGGAGTACAGGATTAAGAAATCAACTAGCCCTCATTGGGGGGAATATGACACTTCAGGACCAGCAGTGCAATGCAAGCAGATACAGTGCTGATACATTATAGCGGTATGGTGTTGTTGTGAGTGGTGGCTACTGGTGTTCAATGTAGCTGTGTAGGTTCTGTACATACTGTTGCCAAATGTATGAGGCCCTGTGATGTATCTCCCTTTTTATGTCTTCCAGGTGCTATGTTTCATCAGCAAAGGTCAACTTTCTCAGAGGCTGAGACAAATATAATCATAGAAGCCATACTTCAGAACCATGCCATAATGTTTGGCCAGAGTCAGCAACATCTGCAGGAGAGGACCAGCCTGTGGGATGACCTTATCCACAGGGAAATGTCAGCCTACATGCATGTACATACGAGCAGGTCCGGCATTGTGAAGGTGACCTCATAAGCTATGCCCGGAAAATGGCTGCTGCAATGGCCAGGGACCACACAGCTACAGGTGTGGGCCTGGCCATGCAGCCCCACTGACACCAACCAGGAAGCTTCTCGGATACCTTGGGGTATCCATCCCAGTACAGCATCAGAGTATAGACCCCCCTCCCACATACTGGCAGTGGGTGGCACCCAGACAATGGATGAGGAGTGTGCAGGTAAGGCCCCAGTGTAGATTACTAGACTAGTGTAGCAACCATGATTCCAACATACAGGATAGAGTAAGAGACAAAATAGATTTAAGTAAGCCTGTGATATATGTTATGAACAATAATAAGAAAATTAAAGAGATTTTTATGAAAAAATTAGAATATCTTAACCACAGATGAGAAACTACATGGATTAGTGGGGGATACTCCCAAATTCACTTATAAGAACACAAAATCATTGAAACTTTTGTTATGCTATGAGAAAAGTGAGAAGAAACATGTTGAGTCTGATAGAAAAGGAACTTATGCATGCAGGAGATGTAATCAATGCTGCTACATGTTGAACAACAACAAGTTCAGCCACCCTGACACAGGGAGAGAATATGATTTCAATCTATATGCAGATTGCAAGACATGGGATTTGATTTATTTAGCTACATGTATGAAATGTGGATCTTTCTATGTAGGCATGACCAACAGAACACTAAGGGAACATGTAAAGGAACATATATATGCCATAAATAAGGAAGACGAGAATAATGCCCTAGCAAAACACATAATGAACAAAGGCACAACACATAGCTTCAAGTTTATAGCCATAGAATTGATATATAGAAACATTAGGCTAGGTAATCATAAAAATTATACTGAACAAAGGGAAATCAGATGGATTTTCAGACTACAAGCAGATAGAGGCTCAGGGCTCAACGATAGGGTTTCTTTGAAACCTTTTTTGGCTGCTAGAGACTTCAAGCATTAAGAACTTCAAGCCTACAACCTTTCCAGAAGCATTTAATATAGGACACTGCCATACATCCATCCTGAGGTAAAATCACATACATACATATATTATTATTTATTTTTCATGTAAAATTTTTAGATATTAATTTATTAGACAAGCTGACACCACTATAGATTTATATATAAGATAGACTGACTGTTTTTATACAAAAATTTTTAGCTATATAGATTGTTCCATATATCTACATTATATTCTGTAAAGATGTTTCAGATTTTAGATCTACAGATGTACATTCATATAAATTCGTTTTATATAGTTCTATATAGTTTCTATATGTATATATACTTATGGCTTGATGTTTTACCTTTATAGATGTTACATATATATATATATATATATATATATATATATATATATATATATATATATATATATATATATATATATATATATACGCTGTCTGGTTCGATTCTCAGCTAGAGCGTCTTCTGCGTGGAGACATGCATGAATGGGCGTGCTTTCATTGAGGGTTGTGCTTCAGGGCTGGCAACTCGACACGTAAAAATCAACTGCCAATCATTAGCGGACCAGAGTTCCGCTGTGGCGACCCCTAACCGGGAAAAGCTGAAAGACACATTTATTAATTAAGAGACATTTCATTAGATAGCAGCTTTTGAAATGCGATGTATTAACTATAGGGAGATACTGTTATTATACAGGTATATGATGTCACACTAATTTATTATTCATGAGCAATGTATATGATTGGCTTTATAATGAGAGAGACAAGGTATTTAAAGAGAATTGATTCACAGTTACCTTAACAGTCTGATGAAGCATTCAGTTTGAATGTGAAAGCGCTTACTGAAACGTTTCTTTCATTTGTTTTTTATCATCTTTTTATTCAAATAAATGGTCAGCTTCTTATTGTCGTGTTGTTGCCTCAACTAGCTTTGTTTTTGGATATCTACATGCATGTATCAGGTCAGAATGCAGCTGTGGATGGGGTTTTCTAATGTACAGACGTGCACATCTATGGTGAAAGACAGCAAATTGTGTAGTATTGGGAGATGTACTGTAAATGTGCAGACATACTGCATCCATCCTGTACCAATGCCACATGTGGGTCTAGTGACAATACTTCCCTCACACAACTACCTAGGTCCCTCCGGTCTGAATGTGGGATGGCATCTTGCAGCTGGTGAGCATGCAATTGTTCTGTTGTGGTTTGCCAATACAGCAGGCATGTGACGGCCCTGCAATGTACCATGCACACAACTGCCACTCATAGCCATATTGCTTTATGTGCATGTTCACTTGTGTTGGGTTTAACTGCATTGCATCACAATGGTCACCACAGGGCCTATCTGATGAAAATGTAACATCCCTGTAGCATACCTCATGACCTGTCAGTGCAAGACTTCTGGACAGAGACTAACAAAAAGGGGGGACAAATGGCCTAAGGTAGGGACATCTGTAAACATTACTGTCATATAGTGGATATAAACAGTGTACACACTCCTGTTAAGATGCCAGGTGTTTGTGATATATATACAAATTGAGACCACAATATGTCAGTCCACACCTTTTCCAAACTGTAATGTGACTTATAACATGAACAATTCACCTGTAAAACCAATCAATCTGTTGGGCACCAAATATGAAGTATACATACCTGACAATAAGCTGGATGCATATATGTGCACAACCTTCAAATAATATGTTATTGCAGCAGCTTTTGATTTATTGACAGCATACAGTCTGCTTGGGTATACACCTGCCATCAAGTAAAGGCACTCTGAGTAACACCAAATAACAGTCTGCTGTCCAAGTGGGATAATCATGACATTTGCTCAGTTCCCTGCAACAGCAACAGCCATGGCTTGCAGATAGCTTACAAAGCAGCAAAGGGATCTCATATTTGAAAGGTATCAGTCAAGAGTAGGATACAACAACATTAACACAGCATTGCATACACCATGGAACACAGTGGAGACAGTTGTCAAAAGGTGGATTGAATATGGGACAACAGTGCTGTTGAAAAGAACCTGACATCCCTCCAAAAATGATGACAATACATGTCAAGGCCTGGTCAGGGAGGCTGCCAGGGGGCATATAGCAACACTGAGGGAGTTGCAGGAGTCTCTTGCTAGTACTGGTGTTGTGTACTACCTGTGGGAACACTATCCCATATTCTGCCTATGTCTGGCCTATGGGGTAGGGAAAGAAGATGGAAGCATTTCCCCATACCAAAAAACATCCAGGGGTACAAACAAATTGCAATACAGCACATCATGTCTTCCAAAGGCATGTGGGGAAATGTGTTATGGTGTAATGAAACTATGGATCAACTTCACAGCCACAATACCTAAAGGTATGTGTGGTAAACAGCAACACTTGTCATAACCTGAAGACCAACATCCCCATGGTGAATCACACTAGTGGCAGTGGCCTGCTGTGGGAATGCCATTCCAAAGCCAGAATAGGACCTGTAGTCATGATGGTGAGAATTCTGAACATTTCCAACTAACACCCATGTCTGCCCAAAATCCATTAGGCGTCTGCAGGAATGCTGAGGATGAGGGTGTGTCAGCCTTCATTATGACAAAGACCCAAAGCATACATCCAAAGATCCCCAAGAATGGCTCCACCTGAACCCACTCATGGTTATGGATTGGCCCAGACAGAGCCTACACTTACACCAGATAGAAAAACACCAGTTTGACCTGCTGAGGGCTGTGCACATGAGTTGCCCTTGCAATCTGACAGAGTTAGGTGACCTTTGCATGAAAGAGTGGCCAAATAATGCCAAGTCAAGATGTGCCATGCTGATAGACACCTTCACAAGAAGAGTGAATACTGTAAGTTACTTATAAGGTGCTTCAGCAAAATATCATTTTAAGGTTGTGCACACTTATGCAATCACCATATTGTACATATTGCAGTCATTATATTTTACATGTAACACGTGTCTGTTTATCAATTGGATTGTACAGGTCATATGTCACATGAACGGTGGGTAACATATTTAAATGCATCATTGCAGTCTCATCTTATATATCAGTAGTCATCCCCCCTGAAACTACACTACACCTGCTTTAAATACCCCTTCCTACACCAGTCCTCACTTTTTATTCACTGTTCTCCCACTATCTCCTTCCCTTCTATTCTTTTCAGTTATACCCTCCCTTAATTTCCTCTCCTCCCTGTCTATCATAACAAACTTTAACCTCTCTGTCTCACTGGTTTTAACCACTTTATCCCTGTGCTATTATTTGTATACATGCTGTATATAACCTAACAAGAATTATGAAGGCATTATTCCTTCTATATGACATTGTATCCTAATGTAATTTTCAGATGATTGTAAATAATGTTTTGTTAACTGTGTGTTGTTAAATTTTTAAACTCAATGAGGAGCTTTTCTCCCCAGGTCTCCACTGAAAATGAGCCAAAAGCTCAGTTGGACTAACCCGGTTAACAAATGTACAATAAATAAATAAATAATAAATAAACAAATAAATAAATAAATAAGTAAATAAATATATTAAAAGAACATGGCATGTTAACAGGGTTGTGTACACTTATCATATCCACTGTAAGGTTAGAAGGTTGGTGGTGTAACAGGAATTGTGTGACCATACTTTCACTGCTGGTTTGGAGGTCTGACTCTCAAATGTATGTCATTAATCAGTGATGTCACTCCTCAGAACATCCCAGTTATGTATCAGAGAAACACAGGGGTTATGAGAAATAGAGCTAACATATGAGCCAGACTTCTACACATCCTACGAGGATCTGTACAGTTGTCAGGTATGTGCTGTAGTACTTGCCACTGTGCTATACAGGTGAACAGCAATGATGTGTACATAGGTGCAGTCTGTGCTGGGGAGTGGCTATCACATACTAACACTAATGATGTATCCCAGAGCTCCATATTGTTAATTACATGTAGTAAAACTGGCTGCAATGCATGATGTTGAGGACCATGTGTCATGCATGTCACCATTTGGGTAATGTGTGGTCTGTGTAACAGATTTGTGCCACCTCACCTGTAAGTGTGTGTGTGTGTGTGTGTGTGTGTGTGTGTGTGTTTGTGTATACCAGTCAATGTCAAAGTGCAGGTATTAATGTACATATGTTGTCTTCCCCCTCACAGGTGGCAATGAGGTTTGCTGCCCCCCTCTTTTGGAAACTGATGTCATTATCTCTGTAGACTCCGACAACGATGACAGGAATAATGAGGTACAGTGGAGGTTGTCAGGGACTGAATCTGTGCCATTGGTTGGCATCCCACTCTTGTCCACACCATCCCCACACACAGTGACAATGCCCACACATACCCTATCACCAGTGGACACAGATGATGGACAGTTGGCAGATGGTGGCATTGAACAGGCTAGTGTGGTGACTATGGCAGGTATGAGTGTAGACACTGGCAATAGCCAGAGTGCAGGTGAGGTCCCACACAGGCAGATGGACAGGAGTGCTTGCAGGAGCAATGCTGCTCATTGGGCCACTGTCACAAGTGCCACAGAAGGAGTCACCAGATTCATGTTCCGGGCTGTCATGGATGCACGGACACATAGTGAATGCCACAACACACAAATACTCAGGGTGGTGGATGCAACTCTCCCTGATTTACGCGGTGACATACATAACCTTGTTGAGGCCACACATCAAATTAATGAGGTCATGAAAAGATAGTGCGGTGAGACCTTTGCAATCCTTGACTGTGGTATGTCTGTGCTAGAGCATGTGATGGGCATCAGCCATGTGGACGTAGGTCATCACCAAGAGCTGAGAGTCTATGGGGCTGTGCACCTTCACACTCCCTTAGTGGCAGTGACACCAACATTATCGAATGGGAGTTGCTGTCCACATCACACCTGAGCAGGCCATGGCCACATGTTCCTGTCCAGTCCTGTCAAGGGCACAGATCCAGCAGACAGCAGTCACCATCAGGAAGGAGTACTGCATCTAGCCTTGAGGTTGGTGGTGCCAGTGATACCACTGGCAGGACCAGTTCCATTGTCCGGGGCCAGAGACGGTGATCTGGACACCCTGCCATGTACGGTACACAGCTGTCCAACATACTCCTGTGTTGGGCAGATACATGGCATGACTGTGTGCATACATACACACACACATCTGTATCACAGGCAGGTCATCTCCAGACAGACACAGCACGTCTGCACAGCCCATCTATTGGATACCCCCTCCAAATGCTCACACATTATATCAACCGTATGGCCCAGCCTAGGCCTCTGGCAAACACACACCACACCCTGTGCATATGATGATACCTGTGCCACATCCCTGTTATCCATATCATCAATGCAGGGGCATGCTAATATGGGTCTGATGCACAGGGTGAATATAGTGCTGTGTAGCTATGTAATACTATGTAAGGTGCTGTCTGCTTGCATTTGTTATGGGTACACATACAGGTGTATGTACCTTATTAACCAGGATGCATTATTGCTGTTAGTACCATTAAGTGAATGTAGTCTGACATGCTGTATTCTGTTTGTGTTCCAGATGTCTGTGTGTCTGCAGGCTGTGGCCCTGCAGACATTCCCAAAAGGGAGTATGGCAGACTGGGAATACATTGACCATGTCATAGGTAAGGTACAGCTTTATATGTATATGTACCAAGTGTGTATGCATGCAACAGTGTGTGATGGACACTGTTGTCAGACAGTGTGACCTTGCATACATACCCATTGCCACAGACAGGTAGCCTTCAAACATGTCATCTCAGTGTTGTTTTCTACCACAGGGTCATACATACAGAACAGGTTACTGTAGTACTGAGAGTAGGTCCCCCACAAATGTAGCCATTACATTAACTGCAACATATTCACCTGTCAATACTTATTGGCCCTACCATTCCTTTACCATACACTCAATCCTGATGCAGTTGATGAGGGCATGCATGACACTGTGTATGACAGGTCTGTGGTATGTATTCCTAAGTCCACCAGGTGGAACAGGGAGATAACATGGTATATCCACTGCATACACAAAGTAAGGACTGACACAGTGGATTTGCACACAGTAACATAAACACAGCTGGCAATACACAGATTAGTAAACCTACAATTCCACCATTATGTACTATACTATTACATACACATGACATGCCCCACATAGATTATGTGCATGGGACATAACACACTATCTCTTACAACACGTAATGTTCTGCATGCCTCCATGGATGGTGAGATAACCCATCAGACAAAGGACGTGGAGTCATGTATTGCTCCTACAAGCCTGGACAAGTGATAGTGTAGCAGACTTTGTATCAGCATGATGTTTCAGTCAGGTATGATGCATGATGCTAATGTGTGTCACTACCCTCAAAGTGGCCAATTTTCAACAATATCACATACATGGGCATTGTTAAGGGACACATACCACATATAATTTGCCAAAAAAAAAGGTCTAAGCTTGTTTCCTATCTTTGCTGTAACTAGCCTAGTCCAGATACAGCTTTGCTGCATCCAGGACTGTTTTTAAGCTTCTGAGTGGTGCCCAAAAGTCTGCTGTTCAATTGTTCCCTTAGATCTACAAGTTTTCCCCTCTCCTGCACTTTTTCTATCATATTAATCTATCACTTTACCAGACATCTTGTAGCAATTATTGTAGTACACAAAAGTGCTACCAGCACTAAACGTTCTACAAAGAAACAGCTCCAGTACTTATTATTATGCCCACTCCCTCCAGGCATGTTTAAAGGTCAGTTCCTTGTGGTTTCTCCTATTAACCTGGTGAACTTGGGCATCCTGAGGCAATGTAGCAACTGCTTCATGTACACTGACAACCCTCCCCTCTTACCTCCCAACACTCAGACTTGCGAGAGATGCACTTATGTATCCAAATTGGAAGCCATGCACTCTCCAGTCAAGACCAGAATAGCTGGTCAAGAGGAGAAGGTCAACACTTGCACCACACCGCATGGAACACATAGCCCTCCAAAACACACACCAGCACTGTCTTCACATAAAAGCACAAACCATGCACCCATCTTCGCAGAGGTACTCATTAATAATCTACCCAAACAGCAGAGGCCTCCAAGGCAGAAACACACTCGACCATCACAACACAATACCAATCATAAGACACATAACTCTCCTAAACAGTGTATCACTCAACCAAAGCCCCTACAGCAAAACAGCATGCCCAACACACTAGTCATAGGTGACTTGATAGTGAAGCACACTGATGTCCCACTCACTAGGTTGAATAAGGAGAAAGTAACAGTCAGTTGCCTGTCAGGTGACAGGATCCACCACATAACACATGCACTCAGGTCCCCTCAACAACAGGTACAAATATGACTCTGTCATTGTACATGTGGGTGTGAATGACCTGAGACATACTCCCTGAACTACATGAAAAGAGACATGGAGTAGCTCTCGGATTATGTGGCCCAGGTGTATGACCCTAGCCCTGAGCAGCATCCTACTATCACCTAGAATGATACCACAGTACAAGCAGAAAATGATTGATTTTAACAATTGGCTAAGTTTCTGGTGTCATTCCAAGGGGATCCAGTGTCTGTCTGCCTGGGATGACATGATTGACAGACCTCGATGCTCTGCCAGAGATGGCCTGCATCTGTCACCCCTCAGCTTCCGGATACTGGCCAAGGCTTTTGCCACCCCTATAGTGCCTTTTTTAGGCTGTGTTCCAAAGACCAAATTACCACCATAACAGCTAAAAACAAATGCAATCTGAGGGTCATGCTGCTCGATGCTACAAGTGTAAATCTCAAAATGCACTCACTTGAAGCACCCCTTAAAATAGAGAACATTGACATTTGTGCTGTAACTGAGACCTGGTTCAAAGCAGCAGAAAGCACCCCTGCACTAGCAGGCTATAACTCATTCCACACCTTTCGGCTCAAGAACTTGGAGTGAAGCTCCAAAGGCAATGGTGTTTCCATATTCATAAAGATTGCACACAGCTCCAGACTGGTAGCCCAACATAAAGCATCAGAGATACTTCAGGTGCAGATAACATTAGGTAAGACAGCTATTCAGGTCATAGCCTGCTATAGGTCCCCAACCATGTCCCAAGACTCACACTCTATGTTCCTAAGCACCCTGGAGAATATTAGGGTCCAACTTAACACTCGTATTCTGGGTGACTTCAACTACCCATCCATTAACTGAGAAAACTACTCATGTTGCAATACACTTGGCCAATGTTTCCTGGAATTCATTAATTCCAATGCCCTGGACCAGCTTGTTCGTACCTCAACTAGAGGGAGCAACATCCTTCACCTGGTCATTACTAACATGGGCGACCATTGCTCTACACCAATACTCAACTCCTCCCTGGTTACATCTGACCACAAACTAATCACCTTGGAAATCCACATCCCTCCAACCCCCCCTGCAAAAGTAACCACCATGAAAAACTTCTCCAAAGCTAACTTTGGGCTCCTAAAAACAAAGGTGGCTAACTTCACGGACCATGCAAATGGAGAATAGTTGCATGACCACCGAACCATACTCCAATGAACTGTACATACACAGACACAAATGCATGTATCTTGCCATACCCAGTAACCCAATAGAACCAAGACCCTCTCCTCCAAAAAAAGGCAATCTGGTGGTCCCCTGGCATAAACAAACTCTACAACAAAAAAAGAAACTGATGCGGAATAAGGTGAAGTCCCAAGATTGGAAAAACTCCCTTATCAGCATCAACAAAAGGTTGAGCTCCCTCATTAAATCCTCTAAAGCTAGCTATGAAAACAGAATTACAGCAGATAGTAAAGAAAACCACAAGCCCTTCTATAGTTATGTAAAGAATCTCCATGGCAATACCTAGATTTGCTCTGAGCTACTGCACAATGGTACTCCTATACCGAGCCAACAGATATTGCCAATATACTGGCCAACAGATTCAGTGCCAACTTTACCCCTCTCTCCCCCCCAAAGGACCAGTCACATTACTAGTAGATTGCCAGGCACTCAGTATTACTGCTGCACAGGTTAAAACAGCACTGTCCAAGGCCAAGAATACAGCTTCTATGGGACCTGACACTATCCCTGGCTGTGTTCTGCATGAACTACAGAGTGAACTGGCGCCACAACTGTGTGCCCTATTCAGTCACAGCTTCACCTCAGGCTTTGTCCCTACTAAATGGTGCACTGCTGCAGTCATCCCTCTCCACAAAGTAAGAGTGACTACAGACCCTGAGAACTATCGCCCCATTAGCCTGACAAGACTGATATGCAAAGCTACGGAACGCATCATCATGGACCTAATAAATAAGAATATAGGAAATCTCCAAACTCTGGATCCCACACAGTTTGGTTTTGTGAAGGTTAGATCATGCCTGCTCAACCTGGTCAACTTCTTTGAGTCAATCACAAGAGCTGTGGATTAAGGCAAGGTGATTCATACAGCCTACCTTGATCTGGCCAAGGCCTTTGATACCATTCCCTATGCAGGAATCATCAAAAAACTCACTAAGCTAGGCATAAACCCCTATATCACTAGGTGGGTTGCAAACTGGCTCACAGATAGAACCCACAATGTGAAAGTATCTGAGTCCAAGTCAGACTGATGACAGCCATGAGTGGAGTCCCACAGGGTTCGGTCCTGGGTCCTCTCCTCTTTGGTATCTACTTCTCTGAAGTCCAGGCCAACACAAAGGGACTCTGGTTGACAAAGTTCACAGACAATTGCAAGTCGGGAGCTGTTATTAACTCCCCAAGTGTTGTTGACATGCTGCATAAAGGTCTCACTGAGACCAACAACTGGTGTCAGAACCATGGCCTTAAGCTCAATGCCAAAAAATGTGTCGTCATCCCCTTTGGAAAAAACTCAGTTCCCATAAATTACCACATCAATGGTAGTCCACTGAACACAGAAGGCATTATAAGAGATCTGGGAACACAGGTTGAAAGCAACCTCTCTTTTGACCACCACATTTTCACTGGGTTAGAAAGTCCTTTATGTGGCACATCTCATTACTAAGGGTTTTGCATCCAGGAAGAAAGAGGTCATTGTCTCCCTCTACTCTTCCCTCATTAGGCCAATCGTCAAGTATGATGCTCCATTTGTCATGTACCTCATTAAACACCTACAACAACTGGTGAGGCCACAAAAGTACCTCACAAAGATGATCCTAGGCCTTATCCTAGGCCTTAAACAGTTGTCTTATATGGACAGACTCAAACAACTCCAACTATTCTCTGTCTCATATCACCTACTTAGAGGTGATCTCTGCTTGACTTACAAAGTCACGTCTGACCCAGCTCTGTTAGAAATGCTACATCTAAAGAAATCCCAATCTTTCCACACCACACACTCCAGAGACCTCAACCTCATTACCACAATCAACAGATCATGTTGGAGGGACAGGTTCATAACCCAGAGACTGCCCATGCTATGGAATAGACTTCCTGTACATGTCAAACAGGGCACTTCACTGGTCCTCTTCAAGAGAAATCTTGATGAATGGATGGGAAATAGAAAATTAACCCTAGTGATCACTCCAGTGGCTCTACTCAACAAAGGTACTGGGAACTAATGTCTGGTGGCACGGTGCCAGGGTAATCCTATGGGCTAGGCTTGTAAAGGCTCCAGGTCCATTAGCCTAGTACACAACTATGAACCTATGAACCTAAACATCTGGATATTCCATAGACATCTGTACAGATGACTGGTATGGGCTGCACAATGGTTTAACATGCTGCATGTGAGGCAGATGTCGGTACCACACTATATAAAGTAATGCCATCGGGAGGTGATAAACAAGCCTTGATGGTACACCAATCAAAATTATATCAGCTAAACGGGATATGATCTTCACCCAAAAACACACACACAGTTGCCAGTAGTGAGATTAGAACCCCTACCTATCTAGTTATTTCTACTATTGTGTTACTCAGTTATCAGACACACTATAGAGCTTACATAGTTTCTCCTAGTACCAAGGTACTTCTAAGGTAAATTACATCAGCAGGCATAGTAATGTAGGGTGATGGGATGGCTGCAGGGTGATACACAAATCAAAATGGTATAACCCAGACAGCATATGATACACACACACACACACACACACACACACACACACACACACACACACACACACACACACTTGCCGATATTGAGATTAGAACCCCTGCCAGTTGGCATAATGGTTAAGGTGTTCACCTTACAAATGAAAGGTCCAGGGTTTGATTCGCAGATGGGGTAAATGGCTAGGCTTAAAATGACCCACAATGATCACCCCCTGGCTCAGTATCATTATAGGTGGATATGCACAGCACCCACACCCCTCCCCTCATCACCAGTGAGCAGGTACATATTGCCTACTGAAAGGCAACAAACATAAGTATCCATGGGACCTCATAACATCCCTGTCTGCATCCTACATAAACTCAGGCACGTTTTCCCACCTCCATTACACATTGCAGTCACACTAAGCCTTGGCATCATCTACACCCCATATGCATGGAAGATGGCCAAATGTCATCCCTCTACACAGACATGAATGAGGAGTACAGGATTAAGAAATCAACTAGCCCTCATTGGAGGAAATATGACACTTCAGGACCAGCAGTGCAATGCAAGCAGATACAGTGCTGATACATTATAAGGGTATGGTGTTGTTGTGAGCAGTGGCTACTGGTGTTCAATGTAGCTGTGTAGGTTCTGTACATACTGTTGCCATATGTATGAGGCCCTGTGATGTATCTCCCTTTTTATGTCTTCCAGGTGCAATGTTTCATCAGCAAAGGTCAACTTTCTCAGAGGCTGAGACAAATATAATCATAGAAGCCATACTACAGAACCATGCCATAATGTTTGGCTGGATTCAGCAACATCTGAAGAGAGGACCAGCCTGTGGGATGACCTTGTCCACAGGGAAATGTCAGCCTACACGCATGTACATACAAGCAGGTCTGGCATTGTGAAAGTGACCTCATACGCCATGCCCGGAAAATGGCTGCTGCAGTGGCCAGGGACCGCACAGCTACAGGTGTGGGCCTAGCCATGCAGCCCCACTGACACCCACCAGGGAGCTCCTCAGATACCTTGGGGCACTCATCCCAGTACAGCATCAGAGTATAGACCCCCCCACATACTGGCAGTGGGTGGCACCCAGACAATGGATGAGGAGTGTGCAGGTAAGGCCCCAGTGTAGATTACTAGACTAGTGTAGCAACCATGATTCCAACATACAGGATAGAGTAAGAGACAAAATAGATTTAAGTAAGCCTGTGATATCTTTTATGAACAATAATAAGAAAATTAAAGAGATCTTTATGAAAAATTGGAATATCTTAACCACAGATGAAAAACTACATGGATTAGTGAGGGATACTCCCAAATTCACTTATAAGAACACAAAATCATTGAAACTTTTGTTATGCTATGAGAAAAGTGAGAAGAAACATGTTGAGTCTGATAGAAAAGGAACTTATGCATGCAGGAGATGTAATCAATGCTGCTACATGTTGAACAACAACAAGTTCAGCCACCCTGACACAGGGAGAGAATATGATTTCAATCTATATGCAGATTGCAAGACATGGGATTTGATTTATTTAGCTACATGTATGAAATGTGGATCCTTCTATGTAGGCATGACCAACAGAACACTAAGGGAACATGTAAAGGAACATATATATGCCATAAATAAGGAAGACGAGAATAATGCCCTAGCAAAACACATAATGAACAAAGGCACAAAACATAGCTTCAAGTTTATAACCATAGAATTGATATATAGAAACATTAGGCTAGGTAATCATAAAAATTATACTGAACAAAGGGAAATCAGATGGATTTTGAGACTACAAGCAGATAGAGGCTCAGGGCTCAACGATAGGGTTTCGTTGAAACCCTTTTGGCTGCTAGAGACTTCAAGCATTAAGAACTTCAAGCCTACAACCTTTCCAGAAGCATTTAATATAGGACACTGCCTTACATCCATCCTGAGGTAAGAATCACATACATACATATATTATTATTTATTTTTCATGTAAAATATTTAGATATTAATTTATTAGCCAAGCTGACACCACTATAGATTTATATATAAGATAGATTGAATGTTTTTTATACAAATATTTTTAGCTATATAGATTGTACCATATATCTACATTATATTCTGTAAAGATGTTTCAGATTTTAGATCTACAGATGTACATTCATATATATTCATTTTATATAGTTCTATATAGTTTCTATATGTATATATACATATGGCTTGATGTTTTACCTTTATAGATTTTATATATATATATATATATATATATATATATATATATATATATATATTTATGTTTTTAAAGTTTTATTAATTAAGAGACATTAGTAAGACGCTGTCCGGTTCGATTCTCAGCTAGAGCGTCTTCTTCGTGGAGAAATGCATGAATGGGAGTACCTTCGTTGAGGGTTGTGCATCAGGGCTAGCAACTCAGCACATAAAAATCAACTGCCAATCATTAGCGGGCCAGAGTTCCGCTGCGGCGACCCCTAACCGGGAAAAGCCGAAAGACACATTTATTAATTAAGAGACATTTCATTAGATAGCAGCTTTTGAAATGCGATGTATTAACTATAGGGAGATACTGTTATTATACAGGTATATAATGTCACACTCATTTATTATTCATGAGAAATGCATATGATTGGCTTTATAATGAGAGAGACAAGGTATTTAAAGAGAATTGATTCACAGTTACCTTAACAGTCTGATGAAGCATCCAGTTTGAATGTGAAAGCGCTTACTGAAACGTTTCTTTCATTTGTTTTTTATCATCTTTTTATTCAAATAAACGGTCAGCTTCTTATTGTCGTGTTGTTTCCTCAATTAGCTTTGTTTTTGGATATCTACATACATGTATCAGGTCAGAATGCAGCTGTGGATGGGGTTTTCTAATGCACAGATGTGCACATCTATGGTGAAAGACAGCAAATTGTGTAGTATTGGGGGATGTACTGTAAATGTGCAGACATACTGCATCCATCCAGTACCAATGCCACATGTGGGTCTGGTGACAATACTTCCCTCCCACAACTACCTAGGTCCCTCCAGTCTGGATGTGGGATGGCATCCTGCAGCTGGTGAGTATGCAATTGTTCTGTTGTGGTTTGCCAATACAGCAGGCATGTGATGGCCCTGCAATGTACCATGCACACAACTGCCACTCATAGCCATATTGCTTTATGTGCATGTTCACTTGTGTTGGGTTTAACTGCATTGCTTCACAGTGGTCACCACAGGGCCTATCTGATGAAAATGTAACATCCCTGTAGCATAACTCATGACCTGTCAGTGCAAGATTTCTTGACAGAGACCAACAAAATGGGGGGACAAATGGCCTAAGGTAGGGACATGTGTAAACATTACTGTCATATAGTGGATATAAACAGTGTACACACTCCTGTTAAGATGCCAGGTGTTTGTGATATATATACAAACTGGGACCACAATATGCCTGTCCACACCTTTTCCAAACTGTAATGTGACTTATAACATGAACAATTCACCTGTAAAACCAATCAATCTGTTGGGCACCAAATATGAAGTATACATTCCTGACAATAAGCTGGATGCATATATGTGCACACCCTTCAAATAATATGTTATTACAGCAGCTTTTGATTTACTGACAGCATACAGTTTGCTTGGGTATACACCTGCCATCAAGTAAAGGCACTCTGAGTAACACCAGATAACAGTCTGCTGTCCAAGTGGGATAATCATGACATTTGCTCAGTTCCCTGCAACAGCAACAGCCATGGCTTGCAGATAGCTTACAAAGCAGAAAAGGGATCTCATATTTGAAAGTTATCAGTCAAGAGTAGGGTACAACAACATTACCACAGCATTGCATACACCATGGAACACAGTGGAGACAGTTGTCAAAAGGTGGATTGAATATGGGACAACAGTGCTGTTGAAAAGAACCTGACATCCCTCCAAAAATGATGACAATACATGTAAAGGCCTGGTCAGGGAGGCTGCCAGGGGGCATACAGCAAGACTGAGGGAGTTGCAGGAATCTCTTGCTAGTACTGGTGTTGTGTACCACCTGTGGGAACACTATCCCATATTCTGCATACGTTTGGCCTATGGGGTAGGGTCAGAAGATGGAAGCATTTCCCCATACCAAAAAACATCCAGGGGTGGAAACAAATTGCAATACAGCACATCATGTCTTCCAAAGGCATGTGGGAAAATGTGTTATGGTGTAAAGAATCTATGGATCAACTTCACAGCCACAATACCAAAAGGTATGTGTGGTAAGCAGCAACACTTGTCATAACCTGAAGACCAACATCCCCATGGTGAATCACACTGGTGGCAGTGGCCTGCTGTGGGAATGCCATTCCAAAGCCAGAATAGGACCTGTAGTCATGGTGGTGAGAATTCTGAACATTTCCAAATAACACCCATGTCTGCCCAAAATCCATTAGGTGTCTGCAAGAACGCTGAGGATGAGGAGGTGTGTCAGCCTTCATCATGACAAAAACCCAAAGCATACATGGAAAGATACCTAAGAATGGCTCCACCTGAACACACTCATGGTTATGGATTGGCCCAGACAGAGCCTACACCTACACCAGATAGAAAAACACCAGTGTGACCTGCTGAGGGCTGTGCACATGAGCTGCCCTTGCAATCTGACAGAGTTAGGTGACCTTTGCATGAAAGAGTGGCCAAATAATGCCAAGTCAAGATGTGCCATGCCGATAGACACCTTCACAAGAAGAGTGAATACTGTAAGTTACTTACAAGGTGCTTCAACAAAATATCATTTTAAGGTTGTGCACACTTATGCAATCACCATATTGTACATATTGCAGTCATTATATTTTACATGTAACACGTGTCTGTCAATTGGATTGTACAGGTCATATGTCACATGAATGGTGGATAAAATATTTAAATGCATTATTGCAGTCTCATCTTATATATCAGTAGTCATCCCCCCTGAAGCTACCCTACACCCGCTTTAAATACCCCTCCCTACACCAGTCCTCACTTTTTATTCACTGTTCTCCCACTATCTCCTTCCCTTCTATTCTTTTCAGTTATACCCTACCTTAATTTCCTCTCCTCCCTGTCTATCATAACAAACTTTAACCTCTCTGTCTCACTGGTTTTAACCACTTTATCCCTGTG
This sequence comes from Protopterus annectens, assembly GCF_019279795.1. Lineage (NCBI taxonomy): Eukaryota > Metazoa > Chordata > Ceratodontiformes > Protopteridae > Protopterus > Protopterus annectens. The sequence continues at coordinate 232,424,843 of NC_056732.1, read as the reverse complement.
CTATTATTTGTATACATGCTGTATATAACCTAGCAAAAATTATGAAGGCATTATTCCTTCTATATGACATTGTACCCTAATGTAATTTTCAGATGATTGTAAGTAATACTTAGTTCACTGTGTGTTGTTAAATTTTTAAACTCAATGAGGAGCTTTTCTCCCCAGGTCTCCACTGAAAATGAGCCAAAATCTCAGTTGGACTAACCCGGTTAACAAATATAAAATAAATAAATAAATAAATAATAAATAAATAAATATATTACAAGAACATGGCATGTTAACAGGGTTGTGTACAGGGCATTATTTCTTTTATATGACATTGTACTCTAATGTAATTTTCAGATGATTGCAAATAATATTTTGTTAACTGTGTGTTGTTAAATTTTTAAACTCACTGAGGAGCTTTTCTCCCCAGGTCTCCACTGAAAATGAGCCAAAAGCTCAGTTGGACTAACCCGGTTAACAAATGTACAATAAATAAATAATAAATAAATAAATAAATAAATAAATATATTACAAGAACATGGCATATTAACAGGGTTGTGTACACTTATCATATCCACTGTAAGGTTAGAAGGTTGGTGGTGTAACAGGAATTGCTTTGTAAGCTATCTGCAAGCCATGGCTGTTGCTGTTGCAGGGAACTGAGCAAATGTCATGATTATCCCACTTGGACAGCAGACTGTTATTTGGTGTTACTCAGAGTGCCTTTACTTGATGGCAGGTGTATACCCAAGCAGACTGTATGCTGTCAGTAAATCAAAAGCTGTTGTAATAACATATTATTTGAAGGGTGTGCACATATATGCATCCAGCTTATTGTCAGGTATGTATACTTCATATTTGGTGCCCAACAGATTGATTGGTTTTACAGGTGAATTGTTCATGTTATAAGTCACATTACAGTTTGCAAAAGGTGTGGACTGACATATTGTGGTCCCAGTTTGGAGGTCTGACACTCAAATGTATGTCATTAATCAGTGATGTCACTCCTCAGATCATCCCAGTTATGTATCAGAGAAACACAGGGGTTATGAGAAATAGAGCTAACATATGAGCCAGACTTCTACACATCCTGCGAGGATCTGTACACTTGTGAGGTATGTGCTGTAGTACTTGCCACTGTGCTATACAGGGGAACAGCAATGATGAGTACATAGGTGCAGTCTGTGCTGGGGAATGGCTATCACATACTAACACTAATCATGTATCCCAGAGCTCCATATTGTTAGTTACATGTAGTAAAACTGGCTGCAATGCATGATGTTGAGGACCATGTGTCATGCATGTCACCATTTGGGTAATGTGTGGTCTGTGTAACAGATTTGTGCCACCTCACCTGTAAGTGTGTGTGTGTGTGTGTGTGTGTGTGTGTGTGTGTGTGTGTGTGTGTGTGTGTGTGTGTGTGTGTACCAACCAATGTCAAAGTGCAGGTATTAATGTACATATGTTGTCTTCCCCCTCACAGGCGGCAATGAGGTTTGCTGCCCCCCTCTTTTGGAAACTGATGTCATTATCTCTGTAGACTCTGACAATGATGACAGGAATAATGAGGTACAGTGGTGGTTGTCAGGGGCTGAATCTGTGCCATTGGTTGGCATCCCAATCTTGTCCACACCATCCCCTCATACAGTGACAATGCCCAACCATACCCTGTCACCAGTGGACACAGATGATGGACAGTTGGCAGATGGTGGCATTGAACAGGCCAGTGTGGTGACTATGGCAGGTGTGAGTGTAGACACTGGCCATAGCCAGAGTGCAGGTGAGGTCCCACACAGATGGATGGACAGGAGTGCTTGCAGGAGGAATGCTGCTCATTGGGCCACTGTCACAGTTGCCACAGAAGGAGTCACCAGATGCATGTTCCGGGCTGTCATGGATGCACAGGCACATAGTGAATGCCACAACACACAAATACTCAGGGTGGTGGATGCAACTCTCCCTGATTTATGCGGTGACATACCTGACCTTATTGAGGCCACACATCAAAATAATGAGGTCATGAATAGATAGTGGGGTGAGACCTTGGCAATCTTTGACTGTGGCATGCCTGTGCTAGAGCATGTGATGGGCATCAGCTATGTGGACGTAGGTCATCACCAACAGCTGAGAGTCTATGGGGCTGTGCACCTTCACACTCCCTTAGTGGCAGTGACACCAACACTATTGAATGGGGGTTGCTGTCCACATCACACCTGAGCAGGCCATGGCCACGTGTTCCTGTCTAGTCCTGTCAAGGGCACAGATCCAGCAGACAGCAGTCACCATCAGGAAGGATTACTGCATCTAGCCTTGAGGCTGGTGGTGCCAGTGATACCACTGGCAGGACCAGTTCCATTGTCCGGGGCCAGAGACGGTGATCTGGACACCCTGCTTTGTATGGTATACAGCTGTCCAACATACTCCAGTGTAGGGCAGACACATGGCGTGATTGTGTGCATACATACACACACATCTGTATCACAGGCAGGTCACCTCCAGACAAACACAGCACGTCTGCACAGCCCATGTATTGGATACCCCTCCAAATGCACACACATGATGTCAACTGTATGGCCCAGCCTAGGCCTCTGGCAAACACACACCACACCCTGTGCATATGATGATACCTGTGCCACATCCCTGTCATCCATATCATCAATGCAGGGACATGCTAATATGGGTCTGATGCACAGGGGGAATATAGTGCTGTGTAGCATTGTAATACTATGTAAGGTGTTGTCTGCTTGCATTTGTTATGGGTACACATACATGTGTATGTACCTTGTTAGCCAGGATGCATTATTGCTGTTAGTACCATTGAGTGAATGTAGTCTGACATGCTGTATTCTGTTTGTGTTCCAGGTGTCTGTGTGTCTGCAGGCTGTGGCCCTGCAGACATTCCCAAAAGGGAGTATGGCAGACTGGGAATACATTGACCATGTCATAGGTAAGGTACAGCTTTATATGTATATGTACCAGGTGTGTATGCATGCAACACTGTGTGATGGACACTGTTGTCAGACAGTGTGAACTTGCATACATACCCCTTGTCACAGACAGGTAGCCTTCAAACATGTCATCTCAGTGGTGTTTACTACCACAGGGTCATACATACAGAACAGGTTACTGCAGTACTGTCAGTAGGTCCCCCACAAATGTAGCCATTACATTAACTGCAACAGATTCACCTGTCAATACCTATTGACCCTACCATTCCTTTACCATACACTCAACCCTGATGCAGTTGATGACGGCATGCATGACACTGTGTATGACAGGTCTGTGGTATGTATTCCTAAGTCCACCAGGTGGAACAGGGAGATAACATGGTATAAAGTAAGGACTGACACAGGGGATGTGCACACAGTAACATAAACACAGCTGGCAATACACAGATTAGAAAACCTACATTTCCACCATTCTGTACTGTACTATTACATACACATGACATGCCCCACATAGATTATGCGCATGGGACATAACACACTATCTCTTACAACACATAATGTTTTGCATGCCTCCATGGATGGTGAGATAACCCATCAGACATAGGACGTGGAGTCATGTATTGCTCCTACAAGCCTGTACAAGTGATAGTGTAGCAGACTTTGTATCAGCATGATGTTTCAGTCAGGTATGATGCATGATGCTGTCTGTCACTACCCTCAATGTGGCCAATTTGGCAACAATATCACATACTTGGGCATTGTTAAGGGACACATACCACATATAGTTTGCCATAAAAAAGGTCTAAGCTTGTTTCCTGTAACTAGCCTAGTCCAGATACAGCTTTGCTGCATCCAGGACTGTTTATAAGCTTCTGAGTGGTGCCAAAAAGTCTGCTGTTCAATTGTTCCCTTAGAGCTGCAAGTTTTCTCCTCTCCTGCACTTTTTCTATCATATTAGTCTACCACTTTACGAGACTTCTTGTAGCAATTATTGTAGTACACAAAAGTGCCACCAGCACTAAACGTTCTACAAAGAAACAGCTCCAGTACTTATAATTTGCCCACCCCTCGAGGCATGTTTAAAGGTCAGTTCCTTGTGGTTTCTCCTATTAACCTGGTGAACTTGGACATCCAGAGGCAATGTAGCAACTGCCTCATGTACACTGACAACCCTCTCCTCTTACCTCCCAACACTCAGACTTGCGAGAGATGCACTTATGTATCCAAATTGGAAGCCATGCACTCTCCAGTCAAGACCAGAATAGCTGGTCAAGAGGAGAAGGTCAACACTTGCACCACACCACTTGGAACAAGTAGCCCTCCAAGACACACACCAGCACTGTCTTCACATAAAAGCACAAACCACGCACCCATCTTCGCAGAGGCTCTCATTAAAAATCTACCCAAACAGCAGAGGCCTCCAAGGCAGAAACACACTCGACCACCACAACACAATACCAGTCATGAGACACATAACTCTCCTAAACAGTGTACCACTCAACCAAAGCCCCTACAGCAAAACAGCATGCCCAACACACTAGTCATAGTTGACTTGATAGTGAAGCACACTGATGTCCCACTCACTAGGTTGAATAAGGAGAAAGTAACAGTCAGCTGCCTGTCAGGTGCCAGGATCCACCACATAACACATACACTCAGGTCCCTCAACAACAGGTACAAATATGACTCTGTCATTGTACATGTGGGTGTGAATGACCTGAGACATACTCCCTGAACTACATGAAAAGAGACATGGAGTAGCTCTCGGATTATGTGGCCCAGGTGGGTATGACCCTAGCCCTGAGCAGCATCCTACCATCACCCAGAATGATACCACAGTACAAGCAGAAAATGATTGATTTTAACAATTGGCTAAGTTTCTGGTGTCATTCCAAGGAGATCCAGTGTCTGTCTGTCTGCCTGGGATGACATGATTGACAGACCTTGATGCTTTGCTAGAGATGACCTGCATCTGTCACCCCTCAGCTTCTGGATACTGGCCAAGGCTTTTGCCACCCCTATAGTGCCTTTTTTAGGCTGTGTTCCAATGACCAAATTACCACCATAACAGCTAAAAACAAATGCAATCTGAGGGTCATGCTGCTCGATGCTACAAGTGTAAATCTCAAAATGCACTCACTTGAAGCACCCCTTAAAATAGAGAACATTGACATCTGTGCTGTAACTGAGACCTGGTTCAAAGCAGCAGAAAGCACCCCTGCACTACCAGGCTATAACTCATTCCACACCTTTGGGCTCAAGAACTTGGAGTGAAGCTCCAAAGGCAGTGGTGTTTCCATATTCATAAAGGATGCCCACAGCTTCAGACTGGTAGCCCAACATAACGAATCAGAGATACTTCAGGTGCAGATAACATTGGGTAAGACAGCTACTCAGGTCATAGCCTGCTATAGGTCCCCAACCATGTCCCAAGACTCACACTCTATGTTCCTAAGCACCCTGGAGAATATTAGGGTCCAACCTAACTCTCGTATTCTGGGTGACTTCAACTACCCATCTATTAACTGAGAAAACTACTCACGTAGCAATACACTTGGCCAATGTTTCCTGGTATTCATTAATTCCAATGCCCTGGACAAGCTTGTTCATACCTCAACTAGAGGGAGCAACATCCTTCACCTGGTCATTGCTAACATGGGTGACCATTGCTCTACACCAATACTCAACTCCTCCCTGGTTACATCTGACCACAAACTAATCTCCTTGGAAATCCACATCCCTCCCAATCCCCCCTGCAAAGGTAACCACCATGAAAAACTTCTCCACAGCTAACTTTGGGCTCCTAAAAACAAAGGTGGCTAACTTCACGTCACCATGCAAATGGAGAATAGTTGCATGACCACCGAATCATACTCCATTGAACTGTACAAACACAAATGCATGTATCTTGCCATACCCAATAACCCAATAGAACCAGGACGGTCTCCTCCAAAAAAAGGGAGTCAATCTGGTGGTCCCCTGGCATAAACAAACTCTACAACAAAAAAAGAAACTGATGCGGAATAAGGTGAAGTCCCAAGATTGGAAAAACTCCCTTATCAGCCTCAACAAAAGGTTGAGCTCCCTCATTAAATCCTCTAAAGCTAGCTATGAAAACAGAATTACAGCAGATAGTAAAGAAAACCACAAGCCCTTCTATAGTTATGTAAAGAATCTCCATGGCAATACCTAGATTTGCTCTGAGCTACTGCACAATGGTACTCCTATACCGAGCCAACAGATATTGCTAATATACTGGCCAACAGATTCAGTGCCAACTTTACCCCTCTCTCCCCCCAAAGGACCAGTCACATTACTAGTAGATTGCCAGGCACTCAGTATTACTGCTGCACAGGTTAAAACAGCACTGTTCAAGGCCAATAATACAGCTTCTATGTGACCTGACAATATCCCTGGCTGTGTTCTACATGAACTACAGAGTGAACTGGTGCCACAACTGTGTGCCCTATTCAGTCACAGCTTCACCTCAGGCTTTGTCCCTACCAAATGGTGCACTGCTGCAGTCATCCTTCTCCACAAAGGAGGAGTGATTACAGACCCTGAGAACAATCGCCCCATTAACCTGACAAGTCTGATATGCAAAGCTGTGGAATGCATCATCATGGGCCTAATAAACAAGGACATAGGGAATCTCCAAACTCTGGATCCCACACAGTTTGGTTTTGTGAAGGTTAGATCATGCCTGCTCAACCTGGTCGACTTCTTTGAGTCAGTCACAAGAGCTGTGGATTAAGGCAAGGTTGTTTATACAGCCTACCTTGATCTGGCCAAGGCCTTTGATACCATTCCCTATGCAGGAACCATTGAAAAACTCACTAAGCTAGGCATCAACCCCTATATCACTAGGTGGGTTGCAAACTGCCTCACAGATAGAACCCACAGTGTGAAAGTATCTGAGTCCAAGTCAGACTGATGACAGTCCTGAGTGGAGTCCCACAGGGTTCAGTCCTGCATCCTCTCCTCTTTGGTATCTACTTCTCTGAAGTCCAGGCCAACACAAAGGGACTCTGGTTGACAAAGTTCACAAACGATTGCAAGTTGGGAGCTATTATTAACTCCCCAAGTGATGTTGACATGCTGCAGAAAGGCCTCACTGAGACCAACGACTGGTGTCAGAACCATGGCCTTAAGCTCAATGCCAAAAAATGTGTCGTCATCCCCTTTGGGAAAACGCAGTTCCCATTAATTACCACATTGATGGTAGTCCACTGAACCCAGAAGGCATTATAAGAGATCTGGGAACACAGGTTGAAATCAACCTCTCTTTTGACCACCACATTGTCACTGGGTTAGAAAGTCCTTTATGTGGCACATCTCATCACTAAGGGTTTTGCATCCAGGAAGAAAGAGGTCATTGTCTCCCTTTACTCTTCCCTCATTAGGCCAATCGTCGAGTATGATGCTCCATTTGTCATGTACCTCATTATACACCTGCAACAACTGGTGGTGCTACAAAAGTACCACAAAAAGATGATCCTAGGCCTTATCCTAGGCCTTAAACAGTTGTCTTATATGGACAGACTCAAACAACTCCAACTATTCTCTGTCTCATATTGCCTACTTAGAGGTGATCTCTGCTTGACTTACAAAGCCATGTTTGACCCAGCTCTGTTAGAAATGCTACACCTAAGGAAATCCCAATCTCTCCACACCACACACTCCAGAGACCTCAGCCTCATTACCATAATCAACAGAACATGTTGGAGGGACAGGTTCATAACCCAGAGACTGCCCATGCTATGGAATAGACTTCCCGTACATGTCAAACAGGGCACTTCACTGGTTATCTTCCAGAGAAATCTTGCTGAATGGATGGGAAATAGAAAAGTAACCCCAGGGATCACTCCAGTGGCTCTACCCAACAAAGGCACTGGGAACTAATGTCTGGTGGCACGGTGCCAGGGTAATCCTATGGGCTAGGCTTGTACAGGCTCCAGGGCCATTAGTCTAGTACACACCTATGAACCTATGAACCTAAACATCTGGATATTCCATAGAGATCTGTACAGATGACTGGTATGGGCTGCACAATGGTTTAACATGCTGCATGTGAGGCAGATGTCGGTACCACGCTATATAAAGTAATGCCATCGGGAGGTGATAAACAGGCCTGGATGGTACACCAATCAAAATGATATCAGCTAAACAGGATATGATCTTCACCCAAATGCACACACACAAAGTTGCCAGTAGTGAGATTAGAACCCCTACCTATCTAGTTATTTCTACTATAGTGTTACTCAGTTATCAGACACACTATGGAGCTTACATGGTTTCTTTAGTACCAAGGTACTTTTAAGGTAAATGGCATCAGCAGGCCTAGTAAAGTAGGGTGATGGGACATTTACAGGGTGGTGCACAAATCAAAATGGTATAACTCACACAGTATATGATTCTCACAGACACACACAGTTGGCAGTATTGGGATTAGAACCCCCTACTTATCTAGTTATTTCTACTATAGTGTTACACAGTTATCAGACGCACCATGGAACTTACATGTTTTCTCCTACTCCCAAGGTACTTCTAAGGTGAATGGCATCAGCAGGCCTAGTAAAGTAGGGTGATGGGACATTTACAGGGTGGAGCACAAATCAAAATGGTATAACCCACACAGTATATGATTCTTACACACACACAGACAATTGCTAGTAATGAGATTAGAGCTCCTGCCTATATAGTTATTTTCTACTATAGCGTTACAGAGTTATCATACACGCCACGGAGATTTCATGATTTCTTTTAGTCTCAAGGTACTTCTAAGGTTATTGAAATCAGCAGGCCTAGTAAAGTAGGGTGATGGGACGTTTACAGGGTGGTACACAAATCAAAATGGTATAAACCACACAGTATGATTGTTACACACACAAACAGTTGCCAGTATTGAGACTAGAACCCCTGCCTATCTAGTTATTTCTATTATAGTGTTAAGCAATTATCAGACCCACTACGGAGCTTACATGATTTCTACTCATCCCAAGGTACTTCTAAGGTGAATGACATCAGCAGGCCTAGTAAAGTAGGGTGATGGGATGTCTGCAGGGTGATACACAAATCAAAATGGTATAACCCAGACAGCATATGACACACACACACACACACTAGCCGATATTGAGATTAGAATCCCTGCCAGTTGGCATAATGGTTAAGGTGTTCACCTTACAAATGCAAGGTCCAGGCTTTGATTCTCAGATGGGGTAAATGGCTAGGCTTAAAATGACCCACAAAGGCAGTTAGCCTAGTACTAACCTATAAACCTATGAAATAGGAAACAAGAAAGAGAGACTGTTTGCTTGAAAAAACAACCCTTAGCTTTGGAGTAGGGATATTGCATATGGGACAGAAGTGGCATAGGATTCACACACACACACACACACACACACACACACACACACACACACACACACACACACACACACACACACTTGCCAATATTGAGATTAGAACCCCTGCCTGTCTAGTTATTTGTACTATAATGTTATGCAGTTATCGCCCATACTACAGAGCTTACTGGGCTGACAACTGGCCAAAGGTGCTGATAACTGCACAGCTGAGGTAAACTGTTACAGGTGCCAGAAAGTCTCTTGCTAGTTCTTTCTTTCCTGCACTTCAAATAGCCTAATAGCTTTGCACTTCAACAGGTTTATTTATCAAGTGTTCTAGCACAACTGAGAGCCATCAGCAGTAGTCGTTCATCACAGAATTAGCTCCAGTACTTAGTAGTTATGATCACCCCCTTCTGGCATGATTAAAGTGCAGTTCTCTGTGCTTTTGCCCATTAATCTGGTGCACTTGGGCATTCTGAGGCACTGTTGCAACTGCCTCATGTACACAGACAACCCTCTCCTCTAAACTCCCAACACTCAGACTTGTGAGAGATACCCCTATATCACCAAATTGGAAGTTATGCAATTTCCAGCGAAGACTGGGCTAGCTAGTTAAGATGAGAAGGGCCAATACCTGCACCTCATCACATGGAACACATACCCCTTCAGAACACACACTATCACAGCTCTGACATACAAACAATAACCACATACCCACCTTCACAGTGGCACTCAGTGGACATTTACCCAAACAGTGGAGACCACTAAGACAGACACCTACACAACCACCATAACACAGCACAAACCACACAACACATATCTCACCTACACAGTGTGCCCCTCAACCTAAGCCCCAAAGACTAATCACCTTGCCTGATACAGTAATCATAGGTGACTCAATTGTGAGGCATATAGATGTCCCACTCACTAGTTCAACATGGAGGAGGTAACAAGTCAGCTTTCTATCAGGTGCCAGAATGCAACACATAACACACCCAGTCAGGTCACTCCACAACAAATTCATGTATCACTCTGTCATTGTCCATGTGTGTGTGTGTGTGTGTGTGTGTGTGTGTGTGTGTGTGTGTGTGTGTGTGTGTGTGTGTGTGTGTGTGTGTGTGTGTGTGTGTGTGTGTGTGTGTGTGTGTGTGTGTGTGTGTGTATGATCTGAGATGCACATCCATGGATTATATGAGAAGAGACATGGTACAGCTCTCAGATTATGTGAGTCAGACAGGTATGGCAGTAGCCCTGAGCAGTATATTACTGTCACCCTGAATGATATCACAGTACAAACAACACATGATTGACTTCAATAATTGGCTTATGTGTCTAGTGTCACTCTCATGGGATCCAGTATCTGTCTGCTTGGGATGTGTAGATTGATAGACTGCGATGGCTTGCCACAGATGGCCTGCATCTGTCAACCCTGGGTTTCCAGGTACTGGCTAAGTGTCTTGCCACCCCTATAGTGGCTTTTTTAGCAGTGTTCCAAATGAAATTACCACTGTAACAGTTACACATATATGCAATCTGAGGGTCATGCTGCTCAACACTAGAAATCTACATCTTGAGATGCAGCCACTTGCAGCACTCCTCAAAACGGTGAACATTGACATTTGTGCTGTAACAGAGACCTGTTTTACAGTAGCAGACAACACCCCTGCACAACCAGCCTACAACTCATTCCACACCTGTCAGCCCCAAAACATGGGCCATGGCTCCAAAGGCAGTGGTGTCTCTATATTGAAAATGGATATGCACATATCCAGAGTAGTATCCCAGTATAATGCATCAGGTACAGCTGACATTGGGTAATAGTGCAATCCAGGTCATAGCCTGCTATAAGTCCACATCCATACCCTAGACTCTCAATCCACATTCCTCAACACTCTGGAATCTATCAAGCTCCAACCCAACACTCGCATACTAGGAGAGTTCAACTACCACTCCATCAAGTAGGATAAATACTCATGCACCAATACACTGGCCCAACATTTCCTGGAATACATCAGTTCCAATGGCCTGGACCAGCTCATTCTGACACCCAGTAGAGGAAGCAGCAACCTTGACCTGTGTTGATTACTAACATATGGGACTGTTGCTTGACAACAGTAGTCAATTGCTACCTGGTCAGATCCAACGCAGAGTAATCACTATGGAAATCCACATCTCACCCACACCCCCTGCAAAAGTAACCACCTTGAACAGCTTCTCCAAAGCTGACTTTGGACTCATAAGAACAGAGGTGGCTAACTTTGCATCACCCATGCCAATGGAAAATACATGCATGACTGCTGAATAATACACAAATGCACTGTATAAAGATGTACATCAATGCATGGAACTAGCCATACCCAACAGAACCATGACACTCACCTCCAAACACTGGATGCCAATCTGGTGGTCCCCTGCCATTAATAATCTGTAGAACAGAAGGAAGAAACTGTTGTAGAAAAAAGGTGGAGTCCCATGAGTGGTAAACACCTTTATTAGCCTCACCAACAACTTGAGAGCCCTCATGGAATCATCTAAAGCTAGCTATGATGGCAGAATTGCAACAGACACCAATGACAGATCCTTTGATAGTTATATCAAGAATCTCCACACTAATACCCAGATGTGCTCTGAGGTACTGCACAATGCTACCTCCTATACTGTCCCAACAGATATTGCCAACATTCTTGCCAACACATTCAGTGCCAGCTTTACCCCTCTCTCCCCCCAGGGGAGCAGTCAGAATGGCAGAGGAATGCCAGGCACCCAGAAGTACTCCACCCAGGTTACACCTCATACCTCTCAACCTGGAAACATCAAAAATCTGAACAAGGCCCATGAAAAATAGGTACAAATCTGTACACTGATTAACAGAAAATTTGCATGCATAATTACATAACCCCACCCACACCAGTGGAATTGTGGGATACCAACTTTTAAAAGCAAACTGAAGAACAGACAACCAAAATATGGCACCAGAGTCCCCCTGCAGCCATTTCAATGTCCCATTACCTGGCTAATTTGCCCCATTTACCATAAAAACTAATGTGTGCATGCATACTGCTTTACTTCTACAATGATTATTTGGATTTTATTTTTACATTTTATAGCACATTGCACAAACACTAATAGATATCTGCTAAGCAAAGCAATACTGTCTCCACAATGAAAATAGACTTGGCATTGAAACTTCTCTGCCCTTGAAACTCACATTTATTGAAACAGCGTTGAAACCCACACCACTTCCAAAGAAAATACATCTGGCCAGTGGTGGATAAAGATTACCTTTGGGCTGTTTTCATATCATAGGCCCTTTGAACACAAAGCAAGAAACATACATGCGTTCTTTGATACACCTTCCTGACTTTATTAAATTATATTCCTTGTATAATATAGCACAATTGTTAGACTTAAGTTAGAGCACATTTTAAATTTATTGTTTGAACATTTTTCCTGTAGTCAATGAAACAAAATGCATGAACCAATAATAACAAAACTGCCCAATTCAGAACATTTCCATCATAAAAGTCTACTTACACACTCACAATATATATATATATATATATATATATATATATATATATATATATATATATATATATATATATATATATATATGTATGTATAAAATAGAATGACAGTAGTGTAAGCCATAACTATCTTGCACAGCTTTTCACACTTATTTTGAATTTCTGTTTTTTTTGGGGGGGACAAAAGGCCAGAAATCAGGGACAGATTTTAAACATTGCTTGTATAATTTTGGAAAGTTGCTAGAATAAAATGCTGTGTTACCACCATGCATTTCACTGCCAAGGCTTGAACCTAGGACCCTATGCTCCACAGTCAGAACAATATACCACTATGCCAAATCAGCAGTTTCCTGAAACACGGGAAGACTGAAACTTAAATCGCTATCATTTACTGAATTCAGTTCTCACTTCTCACCACAGCTCTCAACCCCTTAGCACAAAAAACCTGGACAAAGCCAATAATGGGGGAATACAGAATTCACTTCTCACTTCTCACCATAGCTCTCAATGTCTTAGCACAAAAAACCTGGACAAAGCCAATAATGGGGAATACAGCCCCAAAATAGGGACACATTTCAAATACTGATCTTATAAACTTAGAAAATTGCTAGAATAAAAGGTTTTATGTTACCATTTATTTTCTGAAGAATATAAAGTCTGAAATTCAAATGCCTCTCATTATTTAGTGAATTCAATCCTACAGTGATTTGTCACAAAAATCCTGAAAAAACACAGATTTAATGAGGAATACAACAAACATATGAGGCATAAATTTACAAGTGGTGGTGGCTAGAGACTTTAGGCTCTTTTTACCTGTACACAAAGTACAGGGTTTGAGCCTGAGTACCTCTAGCCACCAGGTGTATTCACTGGGGGGCATTTTCACACACAGCCACCAGGTGTATTCACGGGGGGGGGCATTTTCACACACACACATACACAAAATAATGCGACCAGATCATTTCCTTCCCAATACCTCCATGGATACCTCAGATCACTAGATAAAAATAATGTAAGCAGATTGTTTCCTTCCAAATACCTCCATACACACTTTAGATCACTAGGTAAAAATAATGCAAGCAGATCATTTCCTTACCAAACTAAATACCTTAAGCAAAAGGAACTCTGGATAATTCCACCAGCAAAAGCAACTCCGTGCAGATAACTCCACCATCAAAATACCAAAAATAAACTCCATTCACCCGTTCGAAAACAGCCAAAGCATTGCAGCAGTAGTCGTTTCCATGGTTTCAGATCCAGATAGCCAGAAATGCATGCATGTGAGCCCTTGAGCTCAATTCCAACAGGCTAACGGAGCTGACATCATTGCTAACATGATGAAGTCAGATCAAAAAGCATGAAAGAAAAAAAAATTTAAAAAAGGTGGAAAAAATTGGAAATGAAGGGGTGCCACTCAGGAATCATGGCACCCCTTTATTTGGACCCCAAAACTCACTAAAAACCAAGTAATTTGGTATGATTGGGAGGTATGTTGCACCTGCATTGTCCACAGGCAAGAATACAGCTTCCATGGGACCCCAAATAATCCCAGGTTGTGTTCTACATGAACTACAGAGAAACCTGGCACCACATCTGTGTGGTCTGTTCAGTCACAGCCTCACCTCAGGATTTGTCCTTCCCAAATGGTACACTGCTACAATCATTCCTCTCCATAAAGGTGTGGCAACTACAGACCCTGGGAATTATCAGTCCATTAGCCTTATGTGTCTGATATGTACAGCTGTGGGTCACATCAGCAGGGACCTGATTGACAAACATATAGGTAATCTCCTAACTCTGGACCCCACACAGTTTGGCTTTGTGAAAGTGAGATCATGCCTGCTCAACCTGTTTGGCTTCTTTGAGTCAGTCACCATGGCTTTGTATAACAGTAAGATGCTGCATACAGCCTACATCAATCTGGCCAAGGCTCTTGATACCATTCCTCAATCAGGAATTAGGAATGAACACACCAATCTAGGCAGCAACCCCTATATCACTAGGGGGTTTGCTAATCGGCTCATAGATAGAACACACAGTGTGAAAGTAGTGAGCTCTAGGTCAGACTGCCAGCCAGTCATGAGTGGAGTCCCACAGGGATCAGTCCTGGGTACTCTCCTGTTCAGCATCTACTTCTCAGGTGTCCAGGCCAATACAACGGAACTCAGGATTACTAAGTTCAATGACAACTGCAAGATGGGAGCCATCATTAACTCCACAAGTGATGCAGACATCCTACAGAAAGGCCTCACTGAGACCACTGTCTGGTGTGGAAATCATGGCCTGAAGCTTAACACCACAAAATGCATCATCAGCCCTTTGGTAAAATCTCAGTTCCCACTAAGTACCACATCGATGGGAGCCTACTGAACACTGTAGGCATTATTAGAGATCTGGGGACACAGGTTAACAGCAACCTTTCCTTTAACCACCACATTACCACTGTGGTCAGGAAATCTTTCTATGTGGCACATGTCATTACCAAGAGTTTTGCATCCAGGAAGAAAGAGGTCATCATATCTGTGTACTCTTCCCTCATTAGACCAATCATCAAGTATAATGGCCCATTTGGCATGCACCTCAGTAGACACCTGCAACAGAAATATCTCACAATGAGGATCCTAGGCATTCAACACATGTCCTACACAGACAGACTCAAAAGACTCCAGCTATTCTCTGTTTCATATCACCTACTTAGAGGCGGTCTCTGCTTGAGTTGCAAAGCCATGTTTGACCCAGCTCTTTTACAAATGCTACATCTAAACACATCCCAATCACTCTGCAGGGACCGCAACCTCATTACCACAATCAATACAACATGCTGGGGGGACAGGTTCCTCACCCAGAGACTGCAAATGCCCTGGAATAGACTTCCCATACATGTCAAGCAAAGCACCTAGATGATGCTGTTGCAGAGAGATCTTGATGTGTGGATGGGTAATATAAGGTTAACCCCAGAGATCACTCCAGTAGCTCTACTTGATGGGGGCATTGGGAACTAACATCAGGTGGCACAATGGCAAGGCACGTCTATAGGCTAGGCTTGTAATGGCTCCAGGGCCATTAGCCTAGTACACACCTATGTACCTCTAAGGGGAGTGACAATGGCATGACTGATAAAGTAGGCCAGTGGGTGGGTAACTTATCAAAATACTTCTTCCTACAAACATGCACACTTACGTATAGCCCACATGCACATTTACCAGATCTGAGAGTAGAACCCCTGCCTATCTAGTTCTTTATACTATAGTGTTACATAGTTATCGCATGAGCTACAGAGCTTGCCAGGCTGTCAAGTGGCCAAAGGTACTGATAAGGGGAATGACATTAGCAGGCTTGCTAAAGTAGGCCAGTGGGTGTGAGACTTATCAAAATACTTCTTACAAACATACAAATACTTTTTTGCCATATCTGAGCTTAGAACCCCTGTCTAGCTAGTGATGATATATATTATAGTGTTACACGGTTATCACACATGCTACAGATCATACTGTGCTAACAAATAGCCAAAGGTAACAATAAGGGGAATGACATCAGGACTGATAAACTGGGGCACTGGGAAGTGTTGTCGGTGGAAATGGCCTAAAACTGTTTCACCTACAAAAAAAAAACACTCACCCCCTCCTTCACTCACACACACACACACACACACACACACACACACACACACACACACACACACACACACACACACACACAAAATGTGAAGTGTACTGAGTGGGAAGAGTCTCCTAATATTTGGACCTATGGAGGCACATACACCACACACACACACACACACACACACACACACACACACACACACACACACACACACACACACACACACACACACACACACACACACACACACACACACACACACACACACAGACACACACACACACAAGCAGGTGATGTGATATTATAAACTCAACCTCAATACTCTTACACAATGGGTCTCACCTTTTATGCTGTTACGTGCAACTGTTTACAACTGGGAAGCCACTGTCCACAGCAGGACATCACTGTATGCCATTCAGGGTATTCGTGTGTTTGACTCACTCTGTGTCCCCCTGTGTCTCTCTGTATCACTGTCTGTCTCTCAGTTCCCCACATCTATGTGTGTGTGTGTATGTGTGTGTGTATGCCTGACATATATTATCTGCTGCTCATATATATGTGTGTATCTGATGCAACGGATGCAGATATATCACATATGGACCCCCTACAGCTAGCTGAGGTTAATCCTGTCTGATGTGTGTGTGGGGACAGTTGAGGTGTACATAGCTGTCTGTATGCATGGACAGATATGCACAATACAGTCATATATTCCGATGTGGGTTCCAACATGTCCTGTGATTCTCTAAGTGTAGGAGCCTGCCCTGTGTGACCTTCTATATGTAGGGTAGGACTCCATTCCAGAGATAAGTGTACTCCAGTCCAGGGTTTTATGTGCTACAGCCATACCTCTCAGGAGTACACAGGAGTTTCCTCAGGATACTTGTTTTGTTTAGCAGACATTTTCTGACATATCTGTAGTATGAAACTTGTGTAACTAGTGCCGGACATCTTCAGATCATCAAAGTGCTTTACTAGAGGAATACTAGTTGTATGATGCATAGACCAATATTATGAGGGCAGCTATGTAAATTCTTTCCCAACAGGGCCATTTGTGAGGTGTGCCTACAGGCAGCGTAGTAATGACACACAGCTGTGTAAACAGTCCAGCAACCTGGTGATATACTGGCTGGGGATCTCCTGCTTGTGCGGTATCTTTCTAGCCTGAGATGTCATACCCTTGTGTGTGCATACCTCTGACCTATACATTTTTTGGCAGGCTGTCCAGGTGTTTGGCTAGAGGTTTCATCCTTTCTACGTACACGTGTTTTGTGGCAAGTTAGTTACATATAATTGAATTGTGTTGTTACAAAATAATACAGACATTACTGTTTCAGAATACATAATCTTCAGACCATTCCCGTTACTGCAAACCCCTAACCCTACCAACTTTCTTAGTATGTAAGGGCGGTATTTACAACACATGCCTATCATTGTGCCTTAGTTCCACTGTTATTTCTGCCCTTGTCTAGACATCTTGCTGTCAGAGGTTGGGAGTTATGGGTGTGGGTACAGAGTGCATTCAACTGTGCAGACATGTCCATTATTTGTAACAGCAAACATAAGAAAACAGGATTATTGAAAATGACCACTGGCAACAGTACCACAAAGCTCTTATATTCACAAAAGTCATGGCACCTTTGCTACATATCCATCAAGATGTCACTAATATGTGTAGTATATTCCACATAGCACTGTGACTTCCAGGTATGTCAGTGGTAGAGCAGTGGTTGTCACTGACATGCATAACAGTTGACATTGGAGTTATTTGCACATGGCCCTGTCAAAGGCAGTACTGTACCTAGGGCAGTACAAGATGACTGCCAGAACATGCTGGCTAGATCCAGACAGTATTAACCACACATATACATTGCTCATTGACCCCTGCATATTGTGGACAGGGAACATGTTTTCATGTGTATTGGTACAGCCCTGCCAATGTGTGCTATGCTGCTATTTTCATGCAAACATATATGTTACTGCATTTGTGTGGGCATATGGGGCCTGTCAACTGTACACATCTGCACAGACTGTGCTGATATTTGATTTACATTTTGGTGCCATTTACCATACTCTAGTGTCCTGTCTTGGGGACTGGTGGCATATCAGTAAAGGGCCCAGGTCAGATTGTACTGGTATACATTTGGGTTTCAGACTTCTTATCATCCATAGCCTTACTGCAACTGCGGGTCCTACTGTGCTATCACTGTGTGAGTCTATAGGGGTTAATTCAACATTGCTACCATTTATGTGTCTTTACCAGACATTTCTCTGTGGTTTTCTACACCTGACTTGCTGTGTGAGTGTGAGAGGTGGTTATGTGACCCCCACCCTGACATCCATGTCTGTGACCTATGACCCCCCAATTAGTTGTCCCCACACAAGAGTGCTACAGAATCCTGAAAGCTCAAAATCCTGAAAACACACAGGATACCAACACTCACTATATTCCAGCACAAGTACATACATAAACATATTACCCTTCAACTATATGCAGGAGAGCAAGCCCCCTGCGCCCCCTATACCCCCTGCTACTTAAATATATCAACTCAGAGATTGTACTTCACTACACTAAGTGCAATCTTGGAGTTGATATATTTAAGTAGCAGCGGGTGCAGGGTGGCTTGCCCCCTGGTTTTACTTGGAGAATAGTAATACAGTTTGTGTTTTATTTGTTTCTGTATGTACATGTGCTGGAATATAGTGAGTGTTGGTATCCTGTATGTTTTCAGTATTTTGAATTTTCAGTATTTTGAGTTTTCAGTATTTTGAACTTTCAGGATTTTGGTCTCAGGATTTTGGTCTTCAGGATTTTGGGCTTTCAGGATTCTGTAGCGCTCCCCCACACACATATACTGCAGTGGGATTTGCCACCTTGGGTACTACTGCATAGTGTGTGGAGGCCAGTTTTGGCCAGACATTTCCTGGTGTCCCACATAGCTGTCAGTTGTGTGCTGATATCCCAGTAGGCTACCCCATTCCCTTGCATGCATGCAGCATTACCATAGATATGCTAGCAGAACATACTACTCCATTCCTTTATTGTTAAAGAGACTGACTTACCTTGTGCTTGCAGCAGTTGTGAGGACAGTGCTTGAGGGCCACCTATGTTGGATGCACACAGTACACTGCCTATACATGGTAAGTTATAGGTAATGTGATGTGCGTGTCATCCATTTTACTGTGTGTACGAGTCAGAGAGAGGTGTCAGCACCTGGGGTCCCTACATTGTCAGTGTGTGAGCTATGTGTTGCCTCTTTGCCAAGGGGTGAGCATACTGGGCACTTCTCCGTCTACCTATGGGAGCAGGCTCAGAGGCCTCCTCCTGTGAGTCCCTCTGTGCCTATGGGGACCTTGGCAATGGTTGCGGGCTGTATGGCCTTTCACATGCTGTTCCTGCTGCAGCTGTTTCCGCAGGATCATATTATGTAGCATGGCACATACTATGAACATGTGTGCACATGTAGTTGAAGAGTACTGCAAGGATCCACCAGATATGTCTAGGCAGTGGAACCGTGACTTGAGCATCCTAAATTGAGCATCCTAAACACACGCTCTGTAATGATCCTGGTTTGTGCATGTGCATCATTATGGTGTTCTTGTGTGGGTGTGTGTGCATTTCTGATGGTGGTCATCATCCAGGGCTCAAGCCAGCATCCCCCACCAGATGGCCATACGGGATTCCCCCACAGGCAAATGCCTGGTACAGCTGTGATGAATGCCAGATGTGGGAGTCATGATAGCTTCCAGGGCAGTAAGCACAAACATTCATGATAATGCCCTGGGCAATGCACATGACCTGGCAGTTGATGGAGGGGTATCCGTTGCAGTTTATGTAGACCCTACCCTGTTCACTGGTTGGTGCTTTGATGTGGATGTGCGTACCTCTGGGTATTCTGCTACATGGTGGAAGAGACGCATATTGCTGGTCCTCTCCTCAAGGGTGTTGGGGAAGTAAATGTGGTCACTGGCATGTGGTAGCATGGCATCCAGGAACTGGTGGAGTACCCTGGATGCAGATGCCTGTGAGACCCTCATGATGTCCCCAGTAGGTCTTTTGAAAGTACCTGTAGCTAGAATTCTTAAGGCTACACATACCTTGGTATCCACTGGGATGGGTTACCCTCTGTTGCTTCTAGCTCTGAGTTGAGGCCGGCACAGCTCAGTGATTTGCTGGAATATGTCTCTGTCCACCCTGTAGTGCTCTACTATCTTCAGATCATGTAGCCCCTGGTTGGCTACCCTGGGTCTGAACACTCTTCTCCTCTCCTCCTCCTTGGTCTGTGGCGGTTGTCAGCATTATCCTCCACTCTGCCATCAGCCTCTTGCACATAGTGATGGATCAAAGCAATGGCATCCCCTAACATTTTTCAAGTTAAAATCCCCTGCATGTATACACCACTGGTGCAGAGTTTGTGGGTAAAAACAGGCTGTAAGGTATTTCCATACTTTATACTGTTGTGCTGCTGATGCTGCCTGTATGATTGGCTGACTATGATATATTCCAACTACCGGCTATATTACTAATGGCTTTGCTTTAGCCACTGTGAGTGTTAAAGGCATTACTGGTAATTTGTGCATGATTGCCTTTATTCTGCTGTTGTCCTTCTTTTAATTAATTTTTGCTTACATCTCCTCCCATTTTCAGCTATACAGCCACCTGCCAGATGTATTACTGAGTACTTTCAATGGCCCATTGTGGGTTGCAGACTCCCATATTGCTGATTTGTGCTACATTTCCCTTGTTCTTCTACTTTCTTTTGCTTTTCCTATATCCTTCCTGTTTCAACCCCTAGCTAGTGTAAACAGCAAGAAATGGCCCTCCCCTGGGCGCAAACATGCTCCTCAGTTCATGGACTGAGACTATACAGCCTCAGACACACCCCATTACTTAGCTGTGCTTAGCCAAGCAGAAACCCAGGCAACAGAGCTCCAATGTGCTTACAGCAAGCATGACACACCCCCTTTTCATGTTACTTGCTCCTCCTGCCTACACGATCGTGTTACAGAACCTACATGGTTAGGTGCAGTGTGACACTTAGAAGAAATTTGTGATTCAGTATAAGTCCCCTCATTAACATACCCCACTGCCTTAATCCCCAGTTACTGCACTACACACGAGCCTTCCCCCATAGCAACCACTGTTCCCTGCCATTGTTTAGTTTCTGCATGCCATTGACTATAATGGCAGAATGCAGATTTCCGTAATACTTATGTCTTCCCCCTTTTTTATTTTCTGCCTCCTCCTGTTCGCGTACCACTTCCCACACATTCAGTGGCGAAGATCGGCCAACAAAAATAAAAGTTTAATTTTTATTCATAGGGAGCAGTTTCCCATGCCAATGGCCATATATTTGGCCATTGGCATGCATAACCACTCTAATACATGCTTTATTTAGAGCTGACATGCCTCCATTGTGTATTTTGCAGAAATGTATTCGGTTAGCAACCGTATACATTTCTGCAACTAACCCGCAAGGAGACCTGGCAGGTTGGTGAATCACTAATTTACCTCATTTGCATGTTTTTCAACAGCAAATGAAGCGATTATCATCCTGCATGGGTTCCCATGCAGGAACAGTGTTAGAGCACTCATGCACATCAAAATGGCATATACCTGGACCGCGAGGCACCCATTTTCCATGCAGGAGCGGCTACACTGTTCCTGCATTGAAATTTTTCATTCGTGAATCCCGGGGACTGTGTTTTCAGACTTGTATTTGCTCACCATGTTTTTAATCTTTTGTAATATTTCTCAGTGGTTATACACAAGGTGCATCTTGTGATGCTTTTACTGTATTATTGATTTCCTGTGATGGATATTTTTGTTTTCTTATTGTTTTCAAACAATGGACTATTTTTTATATATACATTCAATCATAATGACATCTCAACAACCAAAGTGCTGATTAATACTGTTGCTCATGGACTTTACCTTTGACAAATGGAACAATACAGCCTGTCACAAAAACTTGACATATATATATATATATATATATATATATATATATATATATATATATATATATATATATATATATATATATATATATATATATATATAAAACCCATTTAGTGATGTATTCAAATAATGTGAGAAGCATCAACCACATCTGCTGATATTGTGGCCCATCCTAATCAAGCCTTAAATGAAATAACTAAATCCATCACAAATAGGTGTGAAGAGTGGTGAGGAGAACCTATGGGTTACCAACAGTTACACCCACAGCCAAAGTACAGGATCTAGATTTATTTAATTTATTACCTAATGAATGGAAAATGAAAGTGACACATGACCTGCTTCCTCTCCCCCCTCCTAGTGTGCTGTTGATATTAGAGTTCCTCCCTCTCTTCCAGATGGCCTACTGGCAGTCAATAATTATGCATCCCTGTTAGTCTTGGCTAGGTGGGTTTTAAGGCATTGGGCATCAGAAAGTGATATGCTTTACAATGTATTCCACTGGACAAAGGGTCATTGAAGAAAAAGGCAGTGTTACAATGGCATCTTCCCAGCACAAATTGCAGGTCTACTCTGCATGCTATTCATATATGTAACA
Organism: Protopterus annectens; assembly: GCF_019279795.1. Lineage (NCBI taxonomy): Eukaryota > Metazoa > Chordata > Ceratodontiformes > Protopteridae > Protopterus > Protopterus annectens. The sequence goes on along the minus strand of NC_056732.1, from coordinate 232,401,879 downwards.
ACAGCTTACAGAGGAGCCAGTAATATAAAACAACCTGATGGTGCAACAGGCAGCTTGTATCTCCAGATGCATCATGTGGAAAGCTTACTGTGCCAAACCCAGCAACCGCTGTATAGTACACTGATAAGTATAGCTAAAGTAATAGGAATGCACATACTGATGCTACTGAAAAGTGAACAGATGTTTATGGTTATACTCTAGTGTAGTAGATATATAAAATATTATTTTCCTTTTTATTTTATTTTTTGGCCATCCAGACTGTCACATAATTGGTACTGGCAAAAAATGTTTGTATAGTGCCAGATACAGTGTGTGTTGTGGTGCTAATAGTAATAGGAATGCAGAAAGTTATATATCATATACATAGTAGAAACAAGGCAAAGGAGAAATAGCAGATATGAGGATGGCAAGCCAGGAAACCTTTTTCATTTCTTTTCTTGGGGGTAAGATATTTTTTTAAGAATGTACAGCAAAAAAGGATGTACAATAAACAAACGCTAGACAGGGGGAGAAAAAACATGAACAGAATGGCAGCAGGAATGCACATATAAGTAGACACATAACCTACAAGTCAAAATAAGAATAGTCATGATTCAAGTGAAAAGAGATCACTACTGAAATGACTATACAAATAAGGAGTGGGCATATGTGTTTGAGACTAGGATGAAAACAAATCAGGGACCAATGTTAACACAAAAGGGGGCGCAATCTGCTTATACATCTGTGAATATAGATAATCAAACTTGCCTGTGTTAACTACCAGATATGTTTGTGTTTCAGTATCTGCATCTACAACCAAAGTATAAAAAAGGCTACAGACGTGCAAATCAAAGGTGTCCTATTTCTGTACAGAGTGCATACTACAATATGTGTCATATCAGCTTTGCAAAGAGATATCAAAAGTCTGCAGTTTTGTATCTCAATTCTTCTGTCATAAATCTAAAACAAATGTGTTTAATATGTAGTGAATTTGACACATACTGTAGATCACCATGGCAGTAGTAACTTGGCACAGGGTGAAATGTCAGTTACTGTTTTAGATCAGACTTAGAATGTACCAATGGTACCAATGAGAAATGTCATACAAGTGAACCATTGGCTGTCAAATCTAAGCCATATGTCAATAGATCTCGACATTCTTTCCCAAAGTGCCTGGGTCACATGCACCTAGAATCACATGACTGAGTACTACAGCCCATTGGTGATCTCTGGTATCCTTGGGGCTTCTACTCTAGACATATCTTCCTTGAATGCCTGATCTAGCTCTTGTTTCATCCAATATACTCACTGGATTGAGACTGCAGCCAGAAGATGTATTGCAATATCTATGTGTGGGCATCTCTTCTTGGAATGCCAAGACCCAGTGAGGACTAAAACTCTTTGATCTTGTCTTTCTTCTCAGTGGTCATCTATCCTTAAGTGAAGGAAATGCAAATGCATGCATAGAAGCACAAACAAAAACATGTTGATATATTGTAATATGTGAAGCAGAGAGTAGTCATATATTATCAGAGCTGACTGGAGAGGCGATGCAGCTATCCATGGTACATCTTTCTCTGTTTCATCTGCATTTGTCAGCCTGCAGATTAGATGGTACTACAATGGTACGTCACAGCACACATATACAACCTTAGGGATCACGAACTAAGGCTGCATGTATGACTAAGTGTGCCGTGCCTGTTGCCACCTTGTATCTTCACTGCAAACAGTCCTGGGTGCATATTTTATTCCCCAAAAATAATATTTGTACTCAGCCTATGAGTCATGGACAGATACTCACAAGAGCCTTCCATATATATGCCTTGACATTCTGAAGTTCTTCAGATGTTTTATAATACTTGTAATAAGACTGGTGCTACACATGTTGAATGCACAATATACAAGAATAATGTTTTATGGGAACAACATAGAATAAATAAGTTTGGTAGAGATTGTTTTGACAAGTAGTTCATGATTATACAGCACAGCACAAGTATAAATGTCCCTCGACATCCAAAATCAAAAATACTAACACTAACAAATGCTAATAATGTATAGCAATGGGTCTACTTTATTTGATCGAAAGCCCATATAGTTGAATGTTATTTTTGCAATACGAAAATAACAAAAAACTGAAATCCTGTACCATGCAATTTTCCCCAAGGCAAGTAAATACTTGCTTAATGTGGGGAAATATACCCTTTTCCCCACTGTAGTGTGATCCCAGAGTTGATATATATATATATATATATATATATATATATATATATATATATATATAGTCGGGGGTGTGGGGTGCCTAGCCCCCTACCTAGGTGGGTTTTAGATACTACAGTGTGTTTTCATGAAGTTTTGGGCAAGGGTTTACTTGCCCTGGGAAAAATGTATGGTTCGGGATTTTAGTTCTCATTAAGTGAAAATAAAGTTCAAGTATATGGGCTTTTGAGCATGCAAAGTAGATCCATAGCAATATACCACTGTGACAATAACAAGACATCTGTCCATAAACAATATGCACCAATTCATGAAAATATCCATGTATTATAGTCAATAAGTCACATTGTTCATATACAGGAAATGCACAACCAGTACAGACATGTTTGTCTATGAATTGCCACATATGTGTGTATAGACAGGGCCAGTGTTATCCTGTGTTTTGGGACAGCATGTTTAAAATTATTAAGACTTGCCTAATGAAAACTGATGGCACTTCACATCCATACCCTCATTCTATCACTTCCCTCCACTCATCCTCTTTTTAGTCATGATGGCATTGCAGAGTCTCTAAGTTCACTCCTGTAACAATAGTCTATATCAAGATCCTCCTGTGATCTCCATTCCCATCTCACAGGAAAAACATGGTTATTTGGTTTATGTAGCTGCCTCATAAGTAAACACCAATGTCAAACAGAACATAGAGACTGACCTGCGATTAACAAGGAACATGTACACATATATGAGGCCCAAAGTGGTACAGAAGTCTTGAATGTGGATGGATAGTGTAAGACAACATATTTCACAATTACAAGTAATATATATAGATGCTAATACATGTATACAGGTTCACACTTAACTGAATTCTTGATGACCTGCTCCCTTCAGCTACATAGCACATATGGACACCTCTGCTGCAGATCAGTGAGTCTATGGTACACCTGCACCATAGGGCAGTGGGTGTCCATCTGCTAGTATAAGTCAGCAATCAGATCCTCCCACATTTTGACTCAGAAAAATGTCCATGTGGAGGTGGGTTTCATGCTGAGATGAGGGACAGTATTATGGTCATCTCTCTTTCATCCCATCTGGGTGTACAGGCTATTCCCAAGCACCATGATGCTGATGTCATTTTAGTCATTTTTGCCTTCTGCCTCATCTGGGTTTCTGGTTGTTTATCATTTTGTCATTATTAAGATTGATATCCTTACTGGGGAATACAACAGAAGTGCAAAGAAGTGTTCAGTATATCTACGTAGTTATAATCATGTGGGATGCAATCCATGTCATTCTGCATCACGGTGATGCGCTGTGCTGTACTGACATGTAGTGTCTACATGCGAGACTTGAGCACTGAAGACAGAGAGAAGCTGTATTACTATCAGCTTTCTAGGAGCAATGAAAGGAGGCGTAATTCATGTGTCACTTCTTGGCCATGGTATCACTGCAGAGGGTCACTGCCATGAATATTCCAACTGCATCATTAGAACTACAGGAGTCCATGAATAATACAGGATACAGTTTGACATTTATCTGCACTCTGAATGAAGAGGTCCATATGTGTAAAACTCAGAGGAGCATAGACCCCTGAAGCTTATGTACAGGAATACCAGACACCTGCAGTTTACGTGCAGGAATATTGAGTACACAATATCGTAGGCTATCTTAATGCATTGTCATGTTCAATAAGTGTGCAAGACTTGAATGCATTTGCTAACATAGTTTATTAAAGCGTACTGATGCCTGAGTATAAATATATCTTGATGGTGTCTCTGTCTGACTAATTTTATACCAACCATGACTGAAAGCTTAGAGGTACTCAGTCAGCATACATGGTAGTCCTAGGAAGGGGTGGAGAATACTGACATAGGTAGTAGCAATAAGAGGTTATAATCTATAAGGTGAATGTATGGGGGGGGGTCATAATTGCACAGTTGATGTCTGCCATTGCCATGTCAGGCATGAGTAATGAGGCATGCTGATAGGATAGAGATATTGAGATCATCAGGTGTAACACAGATGAAAGGCCACCATATAACCCCTTCACAAACATTAAAGATTTGTTTGTGTTTTGGGTGGTTTTGGCTCTACCTGGAGAATCCCACACAACACTATTGATGTCAGTGAGCCCCTTCATGATAAGGAATACATCTACACATGGTAATTAACCTACACAAAATATACATGTACCTGTACTGTGGGAATGTTCAATGTATGAACATTGTCATCTGCATGTTCTCCCAGATTCAGATAGTCCAGGCCATGCTGTTTTGGCTGGCGGCAGTGTGTAGGATGTATGCAAAATTTGTTTGCACTACCTTTTATTACATACTATACTATAAGATATATTAGGTACACTTGTACATGAGTGAGCATGTCATTTCAGGGCCTTTATGAGTGTCACACATGACACTGATGCAGACAGGTGAGTGAACATCGTTTACCTTATTTTTGGAATACTGAGTGAATGTGATAATCTATATTTACTGCTAGAATATGTGATTCACCTATGGTTTCTGGTGGTTAGTACTGCAAGATCTGGATCAGATGCCAAGTGTCATGTAGCATCTCCTGCCAGTGCAGCTGGTCAGGGAGGTGGCTCATGATGAATAATGATGGCACTGCTGTACCACAGACATTAACAATGGAATCAGTCAGAGTTGATGCTTTGCATAGTCATGGTACAGCTACTGATACACATAAGACTCAGTGGTGGATGACACATTGCTTCATCTCCATTCATAGCTACATAACGGGTCAAATTGAAAAGGCTTGCTCTAAGCCTGTCCTTATTCCAAAAGTTTTACTCTCAGTATAAGTGACTTACTCTAGTATAAGGCTTACCTATAAAGCAGACTTACACTGGAGTAAATCACTTACACTGAGAGCAGGTTTTTTGGTACTGGGACCATAATACCTTAGATGATAAGTCCTGAGTAACTGGGGACACAGTGGTACATAAGAACTCTGCTTCTAGTGTCCATTGGGGGACAGCATGAGAACATAAGTCTGGAGATAACAATTATATGCTGCCATGTTCCCATCCTGTAGGAGTGGAAATAATAATTCTATGCTGCATATTCTCTTCTTGTAGGAGTGGGAATAACAATTCTATTCTGGAATGTTCCCTTCTTGTAAAAATGGGGATAACAATTCTAGGCTGCAATGCTCCTTCCTGTGGGAGTGTGGATAACTATTCTATGCTACAATGCTCCCTTCCTGTGGGAGTGTGGATAACTATTCTATGTTGCAATGGTCCCTTCCTGTAGGAGTGGAAATAACAATTCTATGCTGTAATGATACCTTTCTGTAGGAGTGAGGATAACTATTCTATGCTGCAATGTTCCCTTCCTGTAAGAAGTGAGGATAGCTATTCTATACTGCAATGTTCCCTTCCTGTAGGAGTGCAGATAACAATTATATGCTGCAGCATTCCCTTCCTGTAGAAATGGGGATAACAATTATATGTAGCATTGCTTCCTTCCTGTAAGAGTGGGGAAAATTATTTTATGCTGAATGCTCCCTTCCTGTAGGAGTGGGGATAATTCTATGCTGCAGTGTTCCCTTTCTGTAGGAGTGGGGATAACAATTCTATGCTGCAATGTTCCCTTCTTGTTGGAGTGGGGTTAACAATTCTGTGCTGCAATGCTCCCTTCCTGTAGGCGTGCTTTATGTGTCCTGTTACACTTCATTGAGCATTCATCCAGGTAGAGCATAAATACCTGAGCACATTTAATGGGAGCTTAACATTGCATGTCACACATCTGCTCAGTTATGCATGACAGTACTTCAAGCAGATCATTCTACACTTGCACGCAATGGAACAGCTAATGATGAATCATCAATAAGGCTGCCTTGAGCATTTGCAACCAGACTGAAGCCATGCTGTCACAACCTTGTCATATGCTATTTGGTTCCTGAATTTTGTGCACACTATACCCATCACAGATGTGGACTAAGGGTGAGTGGTCATGACTTGAGAACTCACTGACCTGCTCCAGTTGGATAACAGGCAGTGGGTCAGCCCATGGCATGTAATCCATATGTTCTCATGTCAAGCTCATTCATTCCCAGTGTGGTTATCTCTTAAGATCTAGACAGAAACTGCATATGTCAACCACTACTGACACAATAAGAGTTCTAAACTTGCCACCTCTATGTGGCAGTAGGAACCTGATAGTGAAAATGTTTGGTTCTTTTATTGGTAAGAGACACACTAGCCACAGGATTCAGCAAACAGCCATGCAGGAATAAGTTATTCCTGCATGGCAGGGACCCTTCCTGTTCAGCACGGCAGCGCGCCATGCATATTTATGAAGGCGCGCTGCCATGCTCTAAAACGGACATGGTTCCATGTAGGAGCACAGGGGGGTGTCTGAGAGCAGAGCTCTCACAATACACCCCCCTTGCACTCCAGAATTACCTTTTTGTAATTAAAAAATAGCGAGAATGCTTGTAACACCCCCAACCCATTAGGAAAACAAAAAATATGTGGTCAAAGGCAAAAGGGACAATCATCCCTACCAAGCATACCTCTCAACTGTACAGATTTTCGCAGAATGCCCAGATGTTTTCCTCATATTGTTGGTGGGTTCCCCCTAAAATGTGTACCTTTCTGGCAAATAGCTGAGGATTGAAGCCATTAATTAATGACAAAACATTTGAGTGTAAGACTCCACACATCCGTCAAAACATTTATGCTAATATAAAACCTATTATTTTATGTACTTTTTACATTTGTAAGAGCAATATTTATAATATGTCCATATTTGTCCCCCCATCAATGTAGGCTTTGTTCAGATAATTTGCTCTAAGAGTTTGACAGGTATGCTACCAAGCCAAAAGTTATTAGGATAACACAGGTAGCATAAGCACATAGTGCAAACCTCTCAACCTGTCAGAGTAAGGAATGTAGACAAAGCCAAAACAGAAAATTGTCCCACAAAGCAGACAGTTGATAAAATAACAGGTTTAGCATTAGCAGGGATATTCTGAAGGGTTTAGATAAAATAGCACAAAAAAATTTTTTTTTTATAAATGCGAGAATGTTTACGTGTAGCTGTGTGGATGTGTCCGTTGCTTAGCTAAACTTAGTCCAAATTAAACAGCACAAGATGTTAAATAGCAAGGGACATCCAACACAACCAGTATTGTAATAGTGCAGTGGTTAGAGCATACATTTTCTAAGCAGCCATTCCTGGTTCAATCTCCACTATAACCATTTCACATGTGAAAACAGTACATAAACATTTTTTTTAGTATTACCTACTAAATAACATATATTTGTGAACCGGAGTACTGCATTAGGTTCAGATGTGAGGTGTCAGTTTAATAAAGTTGTGAAATCCCCATATAAACACAAGTGCCCCATACAGTATAGTCACACATGAATAAATGTAAGTGAAAGCATATTGAGGGATGTCAGAGACAGTAAACAAAGTTATAATATGTAATGAATGATGAATCAATGCCATACAGCAGATAGTCTATAAAATGAAAAATAAGCAATGTAAGCATTGCACAGCTCTGCTTACCAGGTGTAAGCATTGTGTAAATATGACTGCTAAGCAATGAGTAGCCCAGCTAAGTGGATTTGCTCATTGGTAAGCAGTGCTGAACTTGTCCCTTTAAGCAATCCCAACCTTAGCTAAGCAAGTTTGCCCATAGCTTAGCTTAGCTCAGCATATTCAAAACTGTCCAATCATGGCAAAGATCAGGAAATCGGCCATATTTAAACCCCACAGGCGGGAATACAGCTCATAACTGGTTGTAACTTCCCACTGTAGGCAGGATGGCAAGAGTTGGAGTGGGATTGCGCTTCCAGGCGCAGCACTGGAGCATACAGGAGTCCAGGGTCATGGTAGGACTCCTGGTAAAAAAACATGATGAGAGACTGCTGGAGGGCCAGTACCAGGGCTCTCAATGTAAAGAAGAAGCCTGGGACCATCTTGCCTGTGATCTCACCAGTGCTACTGGTATCCCTCGGACTGGTGAGCAGGTCAAGCACCACTATGCCGACTTGAAGCAGAGAAAGAGGGAGGCCTTGGATGAGTGGGTCCAAGAAGCAAGGCAGAGAGGTGATGTCCCAGCAATGTTTAAGTAGTCATACCATTACTGTTTACTAAAGTCCATCATGTTTATGTGATGGCTAGGTATGCCTAAATATGTCTCTATTTCCTTTACAGCTGTAGCTGAGTGGGCTGTGAATCAAGAAGACCATGCAAGTAGGCTGCAAAGGCTGCATCGCGAGGCTGATGAGTAACAATTCTGCTTGTAGTAATACCAAATAAATATAAAGTAGTAGAAAGTCATCTGGCAGTATAAAAATTGTTGTATGGGTTGTACTGAATAAACCAGACAATATGACAGTAATAGGCCCATATAGGTCATATTTAAATAAAACTGTAACTGCCTGGCAGTAAAGCTCTAAATCCTGGACTGGTTTTATTTACTCTGGTATTGTATGGCATTTATTACTGCATTCTCTGAATAGCAATGTTGTATTAACAACTGTTATCCACACTGTGCTACATAAAAAATGTTAGGAATGTCTGTATAAGACTGTTGTAAGTACAAGATCAGATTGTACAGCCAAGAGAGACTTAGACAGAAATCACTAAAGTGATAAACAGCAATATCCAAACAGCACACTCTACTGTGACTTAAATTGTTGTATTTTTAGCAGACACAGCCATGGTTTGAATCCTGGGAGTGGTAACAAGCTGTATGCATAATTATACCTCTCAACTGTACAGATTTTTCAGAATGTCCAGATAATTGGCTCATATTTTCTGCCTGTTCCTCTGTCCCCCTGGCAAATCAGTGGGATGATCTCAGAATTGTAGTCACAAAATAATGACATAACATTTGATTTTCAGACCTTAAAACCTTCAGAAAATGTATATTAAAACAAATCCTGTTACTCATGGAATTCTCCAAGTTTATGACAGCAATATTCAAAACATGTCCCTAGTTGTACCCCCATGTTGTCAAGCTTTGTCCAGAGTGCGTGCATTAAGAGATTGAGATGTATGTGCATAATATTAACTGGAATCTGGGAATATGTGTAGAAACAGTCAGGTAGTAACAAACATTCCCTACACAGGTCTGTTAGATAAGAAAACTGTGCCTGGCAATAAAGATTTAAATCCTAGACTGGTAATGTTTACTCTGGTACAGTATGGCCTGACATGTAGCATTCAGTAACAACTGATGTCAGAATAGTACTGTTGTGTCAACCACTGTTTCTCACACTGTGCTACATACAAATATGTGTAGGAATGTCTGTGTAAGACTGTGGTAATTACAAGGTCAGATTGTACAACTAAGAGACTCAGAAAAGAGTGAAGAGATTGACAGCAGTATCCAAATAGCACACTCTACTGTGACTTAAATTGTTGTATTTTTAGCAGACACAGCCATGGTTTGAATCCTGTGAGTGGTGGTAAGCTGTATGCATAATCATACCTCTCAACTGTACAGATTTTTCAGAATGTGCAGATAAATGGCTCATATTTTCTGCCTGTTCCTCTGTCCCCCCTGGCACATCAGTAAAATGATCTCAGAATTGTAGTCAGAAAATAATGACATACATTTGATTTTCAGACCTTAAAACCTTCAGAAAATGTATATTAAAACAAATTCTGTCACTTATGTCTCTCTCCTAGTTTATGACAGCAATATTCAAAACATGTCCCTATTTGTACCCCCACATTGTCAAGCTTTGTTCAGAGTGTGTGCATTAAGAGATTAGAGGTATGTGCATAATATTAACTTTGAATCTGGGAATATATGTAGAAATAGTCAGGTAGTGTTAACAAGCATTCTTTCCACAGGTCTAGCAGGTAAGAGATGTAAGAATGTAGTTATAAAACAGTTGAAGTATACACTGTGTACAAACATACCACTGCCAAAACCAAGGCCATAGGGTATTGTAATAATGCATGTACCTTAATGATTAGAGCAATGATCATTTAAGTTGTGAGTAGTACAAGGATATATAAGTTTTTAATTGACAACTCCCCCCTACACCATATCTGCAATGATAATCTAAATACACAAATCAATGGGTATGTTTACACCAAACCTACTGTTGGGACATAAGTCCTATTGTTCAATAAATATTGAAATGTGTTACTATTAATGTTCCATGTAGAAATACTATCACTGGTGGCCTGTTGCTATCAGTGTAACCTGCATGCCATTGTAATGGCCACTGTAGTTCCATATATGCATGTGTTCTGTTGGGTTCCTATCAGCTAACCGAAGACGAATTTTGTTGAATGTGTCTTGGTTGAACTTGAAATGTTGAAAAGGCAAAATGATGAAGCGGCATATAAGCAAATTCTTTCCCTGGGAAAGAAATCACTTGGCCGCTTCATCACTTTGCGATTTTTGGCACTTTAGTGTGATCTTGGAGTTGGTATATTTAAGTAGGGGGGGGGTGTGTGGGGGGCATCGAGGGTGTGGGAGTCAAAGCCCCCCACTTTATGCAATGGTTTAATGTCTTTTTTTTGGGAACGCTGTTCTGTTTGTTCGATGTCTTGTGAATTCAAACTTTAGAGTTCGATATAACAATGTTCAATCATTTGTTCATTTGTTGTTATAATATAGACCCTGCTCTGTTTGCTATGCGACTGTTCCATAGCTGGTGTTTTGGGTTAATGGGAATATCTATGCATGCTGTTATAACTAATCCTGGATTGTGTTGACTATTAATAACTCATATATGTTTTAAAACTGCAACACCATAGCATGTATGGGAAGGCCAGTCCCAGCGGTCCCACCTCTCCTACCTCATCCGGCCATGGCACCGGACCCCAGCACACATGGGAACCACCCTGGGACCTCCTCATCTACTAATCCTGCCCCACCTTCAGGTGGAATCACCTCAGGGGATGCGGCTTGTCTCCCCATGCAATGGGCCTGGACAGGATCCTGTCACCCAAAGTCAGGTCTGGGGATTGGTGCATAGCGAGCTCTGAATGGAGTTTGGAGATCTGCTATGCCAGCTTGAGGGCTGTGTGATGCATTTAGAGGGTCACACTGCCCCTACTGCTCAGCCCCCAGCACAGCTACCTTCGGGACCGTGAAGGTGCAGTGGTGACTGCCCATGGGTGGGGACCTCAGTCAAACTGTTTTCCATTTGGGGGCTCAAGGGCTTTCGATTTCAAAACACCCCTTCCCATCCAGGGTGTTTACCACCCACTTGTGTCATATACCTCCCCTGTATGCTGTCTTGTCTGTATTCCTACACAACCTACCTACCCAAATATACCCGTTGTCTTTCCCCAACATACTACTCTCACATTAAAGAAATGGCACTCTGTTCCACAAAAAAAAAAAAATTCCACCCCATACATAGCTGTCCATTTTGCACATGTGTCCACTGGACACATGTAATCTCATCTGATTGGCTTCACAACACATTATTGTTGTCCTCACCCCCTCTCAGAGGTTGGAGTGTCCAAATCTACCTCCAAAGTCAGTGCATATGCACAGCTGTTGCTGTAGAAAAAAATGGATAGCTATGGACCTTCCTTACACCTGTCCTGCACATCCCTAGCTACTTTCCCTATTGTTTTTCCCTCTGCGTGCCCCCTTTTTTACCACTTTCCTATCCTATCATGCCCCTTTTTTACACTTTTCTACACCCTTATTTTCTTTTAAATAAATTAGCACAGGGGTAAGTGGGAGTAAGCACTTTTAGGTAGTAGTAAGTGGGTTTAAGCCTGTTTGTGTGGCAGCAAGCAATGGCTACACAGATTAAGCAATGTCAGGCTGTCTGTAAGCATATTTAACCAGAAGTTAGCATTGCTTACCATCATGCAAACTCACGCAAACCTGCTTACAACCACTTAAAAGTGCTTTAATCATTCTGCCCAGCAACAAAATAATCATCCCTTGCATGTCTCAAACCCAGAACGTTGCACACCACAGCAACAGTGATTTACCACTAAGCCATTTGAGCTGTGTATAAATGTGATGTTTTCTCAAACATATGCAGCACAGTCATTCAACAGTAGGGGAAATATATTTGTATATGTATATGTATATGTATATATATATATATATATATATATATATATATATGTGTGTGTGTGTGTGTGTGTGTGTGTATGTATGCGTATTGCATTTGCACATTGGATCCACACTATGAACCTCTCACTGCAAAACATCTGACCAAAGGTACTGTTACTGGGGGTGAAGGGGCCCAAAATAGGGATCTCTTGTAATTATGTCTTCCTCCACAGCTGAACAGGTCTGCCTTGTAACACAATAACCAGCACTTGCAAAACTTGAACCCAGGACCCTGCACACCATAGCAACAGTGATTTACCACTAAGCTATTTGAGCTGCAGATAAATGTACTGTTTTCTCAAACATATAATGCAGCACAGTCATTCAACAGTAGGGAAAATGCATTTATATATGTAGATGTATGTATGTATATATATATATATATATATATATATATATATATATATATATATATATATATATATATATATATATATATATATATATATATACACATACATTTATTTTATTATTTATTTTACATTTGTTTTCCTGGAAAGTCCGACTGGAACAAAGTCCATTTACAGCGGAGACCCAGGGTGAAAAGCTCATAACATAGTACAACAAATGACAAAAAAAAAATTGTACAGAGGCATATATACAATCAGAGCTTCATGTCTTTATATGACAACACATAATCCACGAATGACAGAAAATTTCTATGCAGTGGCATGTATGCAATCAAGGAGTTTTTTTGCACCTTAGTTTGATTTGAGCAAGCTTGGTATATAGATAGCAAAACTTTGAATTCCATATTGGTAGTAGTACAAAGCATACAAATGAAGGAATGGAATCTGGAAAATAATGCTATTCGGGAGATATGTCATAGCATGAGAAATAGTTTGTAGGATAGTAGTTCCTGATAAGGAGTATTTGAGTAGTACAGAATAGCTGAGGTAAGCAGTGAGTAGATGAGGTGTGGCAAGTTAGGAAGAGAGCAGAAAATATTTTATGTGATACAGGGACAGAGCCATGATTGCAAGAGGTGTGACTTTAGTGATGTCTTGAAAAATGAGATGGATGGTGCAGAGCAGATACTTTTGGGGAGGTTATTCCATTCCCTAGCAAAGGTGTGGAAGAACAGACTTTTCCCTGCTGTGTTATTGGCTTTGGTTATGCAGAACAGGGTTTGTTGGATGAGCGTAGACCGCGATTTGCAGAATATTGGTTTAGAAGTTGGTTTAGGCCTGGGGTTTTCCGAGGGTTCCTTATTATGTTGAAGGTGAGGACTAATTGGTGATAACTAATTAGCTGAGGGAGTTCTAACCACTGTAGTTGCTTCAGGGCAAGACAGTAATGACTTCTAAAAGTGGAGTTGTTCGCAAATTTTGCAATTTTATTGTAACATGACTCTAGTTTGTTTAGGTCTGTTTTCCTGATATGAATTAGGATTGGTGATGCATACATTAGGATAGACAAGAGGTGGGTTTGGGCTAAGGAGATTCTAGCTTGGTCCGATAAGAACTGTTTGTGTTTGTATAGGGTTCCTAATTTCATATATACCTTTATGATGGTTTGTGAGATATGGACATTAAAGTTTAGATTGTTATCTATTTCAACCCCAAGCAGCTTAGTGTGAGGGGAGGAGGAGATTGTGGTCCCATTTTTGGAGGTGATAATGAAGGTAGGAGGTGTGGATTTGGATTTATTGGGGGAAAAGGAGTAATTTGGTCTTGTTGGGGTTTAGAATAAGTTGGATATCGGTAATCCATTGTTCCACGGAGCAAAATGATTCTTGGGTAAGCTTTTGAAGAGTAGTTATGGATGGGGATGAGCAGATTAGGGTGGAGTAGTCTGTGTACTGTATAAGTGATGCATGCAGGGTGGAAGTATTTAGTTTGTTAGTGAAAATGGTGAATAGTAGAGGACCCAGTATTGATCCTTGTGGGACACCTATAGTAGTTGGTAATAGAGGACATAGTGTACTTTGCCATTTAACTGATTGTTTTCTGTCAGAAAGATAGCTTCTAAACCATGAAGTAGTAGAAGGGGTGAAGGGCAAGTTGACAGAGTGTCTAACGGTAGGTTATGGGAGACCATATAAAATGCTTTTGATAGATCTTGGAATACGGCTGAGACAAATTTGTTGTCGTTTCTTAGATGGTTAATCTGATTGGTAAAGGAGAGTAGAGCAGTGGATGTACTATGGTTTGGGCAGAAACAGTGTGTGTGTATGTGTGTGTGTGTGTGTGTGTGTGTGTGTGTGTGTGTGTGTGTGTGTGTGTGTGTGTGTGTGTGTGTTGGATCCAGACTATGAACCTCTCACTTCAAAACATCTGACGAAAGACATTGTTAATGGCAGTGAAAGGGCCCAAAATAGGGATCGCTTGTAATTATTGCCATTATCTCATCCTCCATAGCTGAACAGATCTGCCTTGCAACACAATAACCAACACTTGCAAGTCTTGAGCCGTGGACCCTGCACAACATAGCCACAACAAGTTAACACTAGCCCATCTCAGCTGTAAGATGTCAGGATGATAACTCTAACATATCACGCAGAACAGTCAGTCTACCATAGGGAATGTAGAATGTGGAAGCGATAAACATTCCAATTATACATATACACGCACACATATATATACATATACATATATATATATGTGTATATATATATATATATATATATATATATATATATATATATATATATATATACACACACACATACATACACATATAAATATATAACTACTTATAGATACATCTAAAAAGAGTATATATAGAGGGTGCACAGCATATCAAACAGCCATTATTCCTACAGTTGCCACCTTTTAACATGGCCAGTGTCTGATTCTTTCCTACAAATGAAAATTATTGCATGAAACATACACCCACACACAATGCAAAGGACATGACACCACACACAAGTTTGCATACATAGAATTGTTTATTTGTGTACTATTTCAGTTTTTTATGCCATTTCATATAGCTGTTAGGTGTTTGAAATACACAATAACTGATTAATGGAACTCTCAAACAAAACATATGATACAGTAATCTGACAGACACAACATACTTTGCTGTCCAGGCTAAGGCCTTCAAGTAGTACAACAGTAAAAAAAAGACTTGCCTTGATGATAAGAACCAATCAACACTTAATTACAGATGTAGTTCAGCAGCCTCCAATTACACTCTGTACTCAACCCCTAGGGGGAAAGTATTAGCTGTCACAATGTAAATGTATCTGTTACATAACAATGCTTAACTTAAAACATCACTATCACACTGGCAAACAGAACTGTGTGTAACACAGTAAGCTCGAGCCCACCACTGTTCCCATGGTGAAACAGATGAAAATGTACAGCCATATACCTTAATGTTTCTTACTACTGATATCCCTCACATGTTGTAACAGCCTAGGTTAAAAACATTTAATACCCCTCCCCCACAAAATGTCATACAAGGGCATATAACAGTGTTCTCCATACATTGACCTCTGGGCTGTACAATGTCACACATGGTTTGTCCAGCTGTAGCCCTCATATATATGGACCCTACCCCACAATTTGTGTGGGAGTCCACAGCATCACTGGAATGATAGCAGGAATGCCAGCACTAAGTAATGATAGGCCATTACCTAACAACCTCTTACTGCATTACTGCATAACATCTGGACAAAGCCTGGTATATAGGTGGAGGCAGAGGCTGGAACACAGGACCATAGTTGAAATATTGCTGTTATATACTGTGAAAGTTGTTGGTGTTACAGGATTGGTTGCAAAATACCTTTACTCAGGAATATGAAGTCAGAAACACAAATGGATGTTGCCATGTACTGATAGTAATCAACGGAGAGAATGCCACTGATATGTCGGAGAAAAGATATGTGTGGTGAACAGACAAAACATAACAGCCAATCCTCTAGCCATCATGTAGATAGGCCCACAGTTGAGAGCTATGCAGACAGACTGCATTCCATGCAAAACTAGCAGGTACACACAAACCCTGCAAAGCTAGCAGTATTCAATAAATATAACAGCAATACTCAGACACTGTCCATAGGTCTGGAACCTTATACAAACATGTAGTTGGCCTGTGTCCGCACGTCGTGTTGTAAGAAGTATTGCTACCTGCTGTCTGTAACACTGCTGCCCACACACAGGAAGGATGTCTTCCATACAGGAAAGGTAAAGGGACAACGCCCACATGATGTAGTCATTTATAGTAGTAGGTTGCTATGACATTGGCAATTGTAAGTACTACACAACTGGCTGTATACACTTAGCAAGCGGGAACACCAATTGGTGCAGAGGCAATCACCTGATCATGAGTATCACCTACAAAAGCCATGATGCATCCTATTCATACCAGATTGATCCCTGTAGTGGAGAGAGAGAGAGAGAGAGAGAGAGAGAGAGAGAGAAATAAAAAAAAATAATAATACTAAAAAAAAAATACAAAAAAATAAAAACAACAAACCAACCAAGGAAGATATCCAAGTTGTACACAGAAGAGAGCACAATAATAAAACAGGTATGTGAAACATGTCAGCATGTAACCGAATGTAGTACTTGGTCTGTAATAATGGGATAGATGATGCTGAAAGATTTATATGTGCCATCAAGACTTGCTGTAATGATGTCCTGCTGAACCACTGGTATGGATATAGCAACTGGCCCTGTAGGCAGTGAGCCATACCTGTCAACTGTGCAGATCTGCACAGAATCACAAGATTTAAGCCATCATAGTGTTTGTTCTGTTCTTCCAAACATGTATATTAGTCTGGCAAATAGCTGAAGGTGGAAGTAATGAAGTCATGATAGACACATGAGTTTCAGAGCCCACCACCTTCAGAACAGTCATGGTAATGTAAAATGTATCATGCACAAACATTGTAGGTTTGTAATAGACATATCTACAATCTATCCTTATATATCCCCCCAATATTAGGCTGTGTCCACATGTGACACTCTGTTTCGTAGCAAGGCAGAACAATGCAGCTGTAGAGAAAGGAGGTTCAGAGTGTGGATTCGATGTCTGACTGCACTCCATGCACACATAAATATATATATATATATATATATATATATATATATATATATATATATACATATACATATGTACAGATACACACACACATATATATATGTATATATATATTTATATTTATAGACATGTATGTCTACTCACACACACACACACACACACACACACACACACACACACACACACACACACACACACACACACACATATATATATATATATATATATATATATATATATATATATATATATATATATATATATATATATATATATGAATACATTTTCCCTACTGTTGAATGACTGTGCTGCATAATATGTTTGAGAAAACATCATGCATATCTGCAGCTCAGATGGCTTAGTGGTAAATTGCTGTGGATATGGTGTGTAGGATCCTGAGATAGACACTTGCAAGGGATGATAATTTATTTTGTGGCCAGAACAAGGGCTGTTCGATACAGAGTGATTAAGGCATCTTTAAGCAGTTGTAAGTGGGTGCAAAATGGACAGTTATGTATGGTGTGAAATTCATGTTGGGAACAGATTGTCCCTTTTTTGTTAAGGTGAGAGTGGGATGTTGGGGAAGGATAGTAGGCATATTTGGGGAGGTAGGTTGGGTCGGAAGACAGACAAGACAGCATACAGTGGTGGTATATGACACATTTGGTGGGTAAAAACCTTGGACGGGGAGGGGTGTTTGGAAATTGGAAGCCTATGAGCCCCCAAATGGAATCAGTGGGACTGAGGTCCCCATCCATGAGCAGTCACCACTGCACCTTCATGACCCTGAAGCTGGTTGTGCTGGGGGCTGAGCAGAAGGGTAGGCTGACCCTCTAATTGTGTTGCGAGGGCCTCAAGCTGGTGTAGTAGATCCCCCAATTCTCTGTGAAGCTCCCTATGCACCAGACCCTGGATCTGACTTCAGGTGACAGGATCCTGTCTGTGCGTGCTCCCAGGGATTTGACTAGCACAATCCCCTGACGTGTTTCCACTTGATGGTAGTGCAGGACCAGCAGATGAGGTCTCAAGGTGGGTCCCAGATGTGCTGTGGCCTGGTGCCATGGCCAGATGAGGTGAGAGAGGTGGTTCTGCTGGGAACAGCCTTCCCAAATATGCTATTGTATTGCAGTTTTAGAACATATGTGGGTAGTAATAGTCAACACAATCCAGGATTAGTTATAACAGCATGCATAGATATTCCCATTACCCAAAACACCAGATTTGGAACAGTTGCATAGCAAACAGAACACATGCATATATGGAACCACAGTGGCCATTAGAATGGCATGCAGGTTACATTGTTAGCAACAGGCCACCAATGATAGTGTTTCAACATGGAACATGAATAGAAACACATTTCAATATTTGTTGCACAATAGGATATATGTCCCAAGAGTAGGTTTGGTGTAAACATACTCATTGATTTGTGTGTTCAGATTATTGTTGCAGATAAGGTGGGGGGGTGAGAGAGATGTCAAATAATAACTATTATATCCTTGCAATATGAGGCCATCAGACCTTTTTTTCCTGTTTATGTCTTCAAGGTACTATGTATCGGAAGTGTCTCCCTGCTTATACTCCACAAGAGAATGAAATAATGCTCAACTACATTGTGCATCACCACAGAACCCTATTTGGGCATATGGCCCATGATCTGCAGGAGAGGACTGCCTGGCGGAATGAGCTCATCCACAGGGTAAATGATGTCAGTCTGCATAACCTCAGTTATGAACAGGTGCAACATTGTTGCACTGACCTCAACCACCACACACGTCAGGGTGCTGCTGCAGTTAGGAGGGAACTGTTAGCCACAGGTGGGGGTCATGACATCCAGACCCCACTGACACATACTGAGGAGCCCCTCATTATCTTTGGGACACCTGCCCACCAGCCAAGCCAGGAACCTGATGACAGCATTGTGGAGGTGGGTGCTACCCACACAATGGATGAGGAGTGTGCAGGTAAGGCCCCAGGGCACATAAGTATACCACTGTTGCTTATCCATCTTCATCTTTAAAGTATCTTCATGCATATGTCAAATAACAGAGTATGTTGGTGCAGTGTAGTAATGAACAGATGTGTATAATCTCTAGTATTGTGGGTTTGTACTGTTGATGTATTGAAATGCTGCCCCCACCCTGTACCAATGCCACAGGTGTGGCTACTGACATTGCATCTCTCACACAACTATGTAGGTCTCTTTGGTATACCTCTGGGGAAGCAGCCTGTACCTGGTGAGTATGGAGTTTTTTTTGTTCAGGTTTGCCAATACACCAGCCATGTTATGGCCATGGTATTTGCCATACACACATTAACACACCTACCCATAATGCATGCTGCACATGTTCACTTATTGTTGCTGTTAACTGCACTGCATCACAGTGGTCACCATGGTGGCATATCTGAAGGGTATGTAAGAGTCCTGCAGTATACCTAACAACCTGTCAGTGCAAGATGTGTGGACAGAGATGAACATAATGGTGGGACAAATGGCCTACAGTAGGGACATGTCTGAAACATTACCCTTATACAGTGGCTACAACAGTGTATACACCACTATTACAATGGCAACTGTTACAGATCTACAGATCTACACAATGGCATATCACAATACCACATTCCATACCTTTTACAACCTGTAATGTGATCCTAACATGAGCAATGAATGTGTAATATGGAATCCTATGTTAGGACAACAAATATGGGGAATACATACCTTAACAAACACTGGAAGCATATGTGTGCACACACTCCAAATAACATATTGTGGAAGCAGCTTTTGAGGTACAGCATTCACACTCTTCTTGAGTACGCACCTTCCATCAATTACAGGGCCTCAATGTCACACGAAGTAATGGTCTGCTGTCCAAGAAGTATGTCCATGACATTTGCCACTCACCTGCAACAGAGGCAGCCATGGCTTGCACACATCTTACAAACCATGGAATGGATCCCATATCCAAAAGTTAGCACTTAGGAGTGGGAGATATAGCCTTACCTCACCATTGCATATACCATGGCAAACAGTTCAGACAGTCATGTATGTGATTATGAAGTATGGGACAACATTAATGTAGAAAATAAACAGATGCCAATCCAAGACAGATGACAACACATGTTGCAAACTGGTCATGGAGGCTGCCCAGAAACATGCAGCAACATTGAGAGACTTGCAGGAATTCCTAGCAAGTACTGTCTGTGCAGTACCTGTGTCAACAGTTGCCTGGACTCTGCATAAGTGTGGCCTATAGGTTAAGGTGATCAGATGGAAGAGTTGTTCCACAGGAAACATCATCCAGGGCTCTCTACAGGTAGCATATACGTAACATCAAGTCTCCCAAAGGCATGTGTTGCAATGTGTAATGGTGTACCGAGACCAAGACTAAAACCTACAGACAGTATTAATAAAGATAAATGTGGTGCAGAAGCAACACCTCACTCCACCTCAGGCCCACCATCCCCATATGTACCTTGCTGGTGCCAGTGTACATCTTTAGGTTTGCCATTCATTAGCAGGAACCAGGCTAGTAGACATGGTGTTTTGCATTTGGAACAATGCAAAATTACATTCCTGTGTGGCCCATAGTTGTCAAGCATCTGCAAAAAGGCTGAGGATGGGGGTGGGGGGTCATCCTGAAACACAACAGTGAACTGAAGCATACATCGAAAGCTCATTAAGAATGGCTGTATC